>NW_024412396.1:13316308-13331351 GCF_014898765.1 Herpailurus yagouaroundi | reverse complement strand
GGGGAGGGGGCCGCCGCCGTCCCCGCACCGCCCGCCCGCGGCGGGGCGTGCGGCCCCATTGTGAGCCGGCCGCCGGGCGTGCGGAGGTGGGGCGCGCTGGGAGGGCAGAGGCGGCGGCTCGGCTCGCTCAGTACCCCAGGAGCGGCCGGAGCGACCTCGGCCCGGGTGGCAGCCGCGGCGCGTCAGTCACACAAAAGGCAGTCGAGCTCCCCCCCGGCGCGCGGACCGGCCCACGCCGCCGCCGAGCGCTCCCCACCTTACCGGCTTTCCTTTCCCTCCAATTTTGATAGGGAAGCGGGGCCGACGCGGGCGGCAGAGGGTCTGGGCGAGCCCGCCGGCGGACAGGAGATGCCGCTGCTACACCGAAAGCCGTTTGTGAGACAGAAGCCGCCCGCGGACCTGCGGCCGGACGAGGAAGTTTTCTACTGTAAAGTCACCAACGAGATCTTCCGCCACTACGAGTAAGGGCCGGGCCGGGCGCGGGGGGTGCGAGGGAGTGTGGGGACTCCCTCCCCAGCGTCCTTTTGTCTCTTCTTTTACTCGCTTTGGGCTTCTGGCGGGGCGACTTGAAAGTGACGGCTGGCCGCGGGCCCGCGTTTCTCTGCCCCCCCCCCCCCCAAGCCCAGACCGACGGTGACTGCGCGGGGTTCCCGGGCGGCGCGACCCGCCGTTGGCGCGCGTGGGGAGAGCGGGCCGGGGCCGAAAAGGCTGAAGTCCTCCGCCGGCGGTGGGGACCGCTTCCAGCCGCCGCTGCCGCCCGGCCGCCGGGCAGCGGAAACTCCCCGCGTCGCCCCTCCCCGCCTCGGCCACACGCGCACTCCGGGGCCAGTTCCGGGATCCCCGCCCGGCGGCCGAGGGGATCCCCGCTCGGGTCACCGGCACGGGGCCGCCGTCCCCCGGCCCCGGGGAGGGAATCCCCGCCCCCGGGGGCAGGAAACGGCCGGACTGGGCGTCGTTTCCTCGGTCGGGAGTGGAGACTGAACGTTGGAGCTAGCTGCCTAAAGGAGAGGACGGGAGGGAGGGAGCGGAGTTGAGACTCGGAGAGGGAGTGGGCTCCCCGGCGGGGCGGGGTGGGGGGGGGCCGGGACACGAGGGGCTCCACCGGCGGGCTCTCGCCCGGTGAGGCTAGGCCTCGGAGTGTGCGACGCGATCCGAGCGCTCTGTCACCGCCTCTTCTTGGTGACTAACTCCCGGCCCCGGAGAACTCAGCGTCTCCGCCCCCGGGAGACCTTGGTGAGGAAGAAGTCGGGTTCGGGCGGGGGGGGGGGGGAAGACGCGGGGAGAGAGCCGGGCGCTGGACACCCCTAGTTATCACTTTTTTCGCGTAGCCCCGAGGGCGGAGGTGGGCGTTGGGGGAGGGGGTTAAGACAAGTTCAACTCCAGCCTCAGCCAGTCTCCTCTTTATCCCCCTGCGCATGTGGGCTGTCTGACATGTGCCACTCGCTATTGTTTTGATAAGAATCCGGAGCTGCTGCGTGTGTAGTTTCAACTCCTAAATCTTCAGTACCTCGCCCGGTTTATCCCAGGAGATCCCCTTGTCCTGTGACACCAAACACCCGGGGTGTTTTAGAGATGTGTGTTTAAAACAGGATCTCCAAGTGAGAACCTGAATTGGTCAGTCAATGAAGGAGCCTGATCCTTTTTCTTATGCTCCCTTTATTCTCTCCACTCAGAAGGAATCTCTTTGTGGCTTAGAAACCAAGTGTTATAGCAACCAAATAAATTGTGTGTAGGAGGCACCTTTTCGGAGTGGGGGCTTTGTGATCAAGGGAGGGCTTTAGGCAAAGTCTGCACCTGTCTGAGAAATGAGTAGTGAAGTTAGAAAAGTCAGTTCCTGGCTTCTCTTTTTTCTTCGGCTCCAGAGCAAGAGTCACACATGAACATGTTATATCTAGAGAAGTTTTTCAGCAGACAGTACTTTTATATAGGAGTGTACATCTTAACTCAGCTCCTGTACAGACTTGTTTTGTTACTCAAATATTCACTCTTGTAACTACTTAAGTGAATTTGGATTAGGTAACTTGACAAGGATGATGTCTCTCTTCTTTCTTTCCTTTTTCTTTCTTTACTTTTTTTTTTTTTTCAGTTTAAGTTAAAATCCTTGGTAATAATTCCCAATTAAAAACAATTGTACTTAAAAGTGCCAACAAAATGGAAGACCGGCTTGTTTCAAACTTTTCTCCCTTGATATGAGCAATCTTCTCTTTTTAAGAAGCTTTTCTCACTTCAGAAGGGAGCATGACTATGGCTGTATCCTTTTTGAATTAAACTTTTTATATACTTTGGTTCTTGATGACTTACTATAATCATGGAGAAATCTGAAATGCTGAAATACATTTTTTGGTATCCCAAACCTACTACCTTCTACTAATATTATAAGAACTGTGTCCTTTGTAGCCTTGTAACATTAACAGATTTTTCTCAATAGCTGATTTTTTGGTTTTTGTTGTTTTCTCTGTGCTGAAGTGTTTGGGTTTTTGGAATTTATAAGCAGTTCAGGAGAGACCATTGGTTTTGGAGCAAAGATATTTAATATCATTTGCCCTGAACAAAGCAGAGCTACTAGTGTTCTTAGGTATTAATCTTTGTGACTTTGAATTGGCAAAATTGGAAGAAGACTGACATTTAATTGTGTTACATTTTGTAATACTGTCTTTTAGATGATTACAGAGAGATCTTTCCAAAATTGCATTCATGGTGTATGGTATATGGTGATCCTTAGTATTATGATAATCTGACCCTTGGTGCAAGTCTGGAGAAGGAAACCTGTTTTCACTCATTCATTAAACCACCAATTGGCTTATGTGAATTTGTTTGAAGATTATCCTTTAAGTGCATTAAATAAATATATTTGTCTTTTGTGTTTGTGTAAAGACCACTGTGCTCACCTATTTGCTCAGGTTTTTGATTTAAGTATAACTTTTTCTGTTTTAATCAGTCTCAAAGAGAGTTTCTACACTTCCCTGCCTTTTTTTTTTTTTTTTTTTTTTGCAACACAATGCAAAGTAACTTTTCCCTCTGACTCTGGTTAGTAGAGGTTCCCAGTGACCTTTTAATTGTTAAATAGTTTTCTGTCTTCATCTTACTTGATAAAATAGTCTAACATTTTCTCCTTTGTCCTAGGCAGCAATGATCCACCCTCAATTTTATCTAGTGTAAGATCTATTATTGCATGCTAATATAATACATTTGTTGCCTCAAATTTTCTCTTTTCCTAGACCAAGAATTTTTTGTCAGGGTCTGTGACCAGAATGGATCCTTAGCGATTATACAGTACAAACCCTTCTCTCTCTCTTTTTTTTTTTGTTTGAACTACATGCTCTTTAACTAATTGCTAACTCTTGTTTGACCTGCTTTCCATAAGTAAAGAAGACTCATTAAAAATAGCACATTAACTGTAGGCAAATGATAAGCTAAGGTACAAAAGAATGAAACTGGACCATTGTTTTTGTGTTCTATACAAAAATAAACTCAAAATGAATTAAAGACTTGAAAGTAAGACCTGAAACCATAAAACTCCTAGAAGAAAGCTCCTAAGCAGTGAGCTCCTTGACATAGTTTTTGGCAATGATTTTTTTAAATCCAGCACTGAAAGCAGAAGCAACAAGAGCAAATGTAAGTAAGTGGGACTATATCAAACTAAAAAGCTTCTGCACAGTGAAGGAAAACATCAAAAAGGTGACCTACTGAATGGGAGAAAGTATTTGCAAATTATATATCCAATAAGGGGCTAATATTCAAATTATAAAGAACTCCTACAACTCAATAAGAAAAAAAAAACCTGACTAAAAAATGGGCAGAATATCTGAATAAATAGTTTTCCAAAGGAGAGCTACAGGTGGCTAACAGGTACATTAAAAGACACTATATACCCTTAATCAGGGAAATGCAAATCAGAACCACAGTGAGATCCCACCTCAAACCTGTTAGAATGGCTATTATCAAAAAGACTAGCATCAACTAGACTATTGTCAACTAGACAGTTGCTGGATAGGATGTGGAGAAAACTGAACCCTTGTGCAGTTTGTAGAAATGCAAATTGGTGCAGCCACTATGGAAGACAGTATGAAAGTGCCTCAAAAACTTAAAAATAGAACTACCAAATGATCAACAACTCTGTTTCTGCATATTTATCCAAATTTTAAAAACCCACTAATTTGGAAATCTATATGCACTCCCATGTTCGTTGCAGCATTGTGATAGCCAAGATATGGAAACAACCTTAAGTGTTCATCAGTGGATGAATGGATAAAGAAATTGTGGTATATACACAATTGAATATTAGTCATAAAAAGAATGAAATCTTGCCATTGAAGACAACATGGATTAACCTTGTTTAAGTGAAATAAGTCAGACCAATGATCTTTCTTATATGTGTAATCTAGAAAAAATAGGTTAAAAAAAACCTATGCGATACAGTGATACTGTAATAGCAGTGTTATGGGACAGATGGTAGCTACACTTGTAGTGAATATAGCATAATGTATAAATTTGTCAAATCACTAAGTTGAACACCTGAAACTAATGTAACATTGTGTGTCAATTATACTTAAAAAAAAGATTTTATCCCCCCCAAACCACACAAAAAAACCAAAAAACAAAAAATAAAACTGAGCTTGTAGGCAAAGAGCAGAATAAAGCATGTACTTCGGTTTATTAGATAAGATAAAAATTTGTTCTGTAATTTGGTTAGCTGACAATTTTGTTTTTATTTTGGGCTGTGGATTGTTAAAAATGAAGCAGTCAGATCTGGATACTAGAAATTCCCGATTTGTAGGCTAGGAAGATGATTTGTTGTATTACCCAATGACTTAATCTCCTAAATAAAATTACTTTTTTTTTTTTTTTTTTTTTTTTTTTTTAGCCATTTAGCCCCTTGGTATCGGAATGTGTTTGCCATCTTTGAGTGAATTACACTTTTCATACGAAAAGTAGGAATCTCTTTGTCAGTGACAGACCAGCTTATGCTTCAACCTGGCTTTCCATTGAAAGGTGTTTAACTGGTTTGTAAAGCACCCGATTTTCATGGTTCATCAGCTCATTTGTTAATTCAGTCCTTTCAGCAACCCTCTTTTACAGATGAGGAAACTGGATTTGGGATAAAGAGAGTAAGTCTAAGATCAGTGTCAAAAACCATGTATCTAACAGTTGGTGAGATTAGACTTTTCACTCCCCTAAGACTCTAGAGTTTATATTCTTATTTACTGTCTGCATGATACATATTAGGGAGAATTCTTCCTATTATTTGTTGAGCTTGCAGAAATGTGCACCAAGAACGTAGGGCCCTGCTTCGAATTCAAGCTTGCTGCCTAGATCTTTCCATAGGCACCACTTTCTGTTGTCTGCTCAGACATTTGACTTCTTTACCATATGCCCAGTGATTAAGCTTTAGATATTAAATGTATAGACTAGGATCCATTAGTTTACAGTGGGGGGAAGATGTCCATACAGACCAGCTATGCATGGAATCTGATTATTATCTGAAGGCCTTTTAGTGAGCATGGAGTCTTTTTTTAAAAAAATATTTTATTTATTTTTGAGAGAGAGACAGAGTGTGAGCAGGAGACGGGCAGAGAGAGAGGGAGACAGAATCTTAAGTAGGCTCCAGGCTCTGAGCTGTCAACACAGAGCCTGATGTGGGGCTCGAACCCACAAACCATGAGATGACAGATCATGACCTGAGCTGAACTTGGACACTTAACTGACTGAGCCACGCAGGTGCCCCGTGAGCATGAAGTTTTTAAGGAAAGTTGGGTAATCTTCATAACTCTTGTCTTCAAATTAGATTTTCAGCTCCCCTTTAGAAGTAAATCTGCTACATGTTCCAGATATTTGGGTCCAGGAGTCTTTTTCTTAGATGGTAGAACAGATTCCTAAATGCTTTTCTTTTTGAGTTTTACTTTTTTGTTTGTTTTTGAGAGAGAGAGAGAGAGAGAATGAGTGGGGGAGGGGCAGAAAGAGGGTGGGGGGACAGAGGATCAGAAGCGGATTCCACACTGACAGCCGCAAACCTGCTTTGGGACTCCAACCCACAAACCATGAGATCATGACCTGAGCTAAAGTCGGATATTAAACTGACTGAGCCACCCAGGCTACCCTTGAGTTTTACTTTTCATCCACTTAGTAGGCTACCATGTTTTGTGTTAATACATTCTTTTTTCAGGCAGAATATGTCTATCAGTTACTGTGTAACAAGCCAACCTAAAACTTAGTGGCCCAAAATAATCGTCCATTTTATTTGCTCGCTATTCTGTGGATTGCCAGTGTGGTTTCTGCTGGTCTCTGTGCTCATTTAGCTATAGTCAGTTGAAGGTTAGGCTGAGGCTGGTTAGAGTAAGAGGTAGCCTCAGTCATAGGTCAGGAACCTCAGCTGGGATCGCTTTTCTTTCCTCTGTGTGTGTTTTCTCACTTTATTGAGATATAATTGACTAATAGAATTATAAGATATTTAAAGTGTACAATGTGGTGATATATCAATACTGGGATGGCTTTTCTGACTATGTGGTCTTTCATCTTCAGAAGACTAACATGGGGGCGCCTGGGTGGCACAGTCTGTTAAACATCAACTCTTCGTTTCAGCTCAGGTCCTGATCTTGCAGTTCAAGGGTTTGAGCCCCATGTTGGGCTCTGTGCTGACAGCACAGAGCCTGCTTGGGATTCATTCTCTCCCTCTCTCTCTCTCTCTCTTTCTCTCTCTTTCCTTCTCCCTCTCTCCCCTGTCCCCCACTCGCACTTTTTCTGTCTCTCTCAAAATAAATAAACTTGAAAAAGTGTTTAAAAAATTAAAATTAAAAAAATAGACTAATATGGACTGCTTTAGGTGCTGGTCTCAGGGTTCCAAGAGGGTGAGAGCAGAAGTCTCTCAGTGTCATTTCTGTATTATGTTGGTCAAAGCTAATCTCGAGGGGCTAGCCCAGATTAAAGAGGCAGTGAAATAAACTCCACCTCTTGTGAGAAACAAGTACCAAGTCATATTTCTAAGGAGGCTGCATACCTTCAACCCTCTTTGCAGACAGTCTACCACGGAGCAGCTGGTAAGATATTATGCTTGGGTCATCCTATTTGGGTTTTGGGAGTTCGTTGGTTATCTTTTTGCAGCTAATCCCTCTTCCTACCCTTACCAATGCCAAACTTTTTCTTCAAAGATTCTCAAGTCTTTTATTTGTTCTTCTGACATTGTTCCTGTATCACACTAGCTATTCTGTGTATTTTTCTAGGATCTCTTTGCAAATATGGTACCTGAGCAGTTAGAATTGATACTGTTTATTGCATGTACATACAATATGCTGAGCAACCAGTATTATCTTATTATCGTATTTAATGTTCATATTAACTGTTCATGGAAGATATCCCCATTTTATAGAGGGGAACCAGGTTCAGTAAGGTTGTGTAACTTACTCAGAGTCACATTCTGCAAGTGGTAAGCTGAGATTCAGACACTCTTCCTCTCCTTCACATTCATATGTGTGTACTTTTCTCTATCTAGATACACACAAAAATAAATGTGGACTGCCAGTGGAGAGTACATTTGTTTATTACTCTTTGACACTATGCTTTGGAGAGTCTGGAGATATTGAGATTATTTGTCCCTCTAGTGAGAAATGAATGTATAACACAATGGCATAAATCACATATATGCTATGGAGCATAGAAATGTAATGGGAACATAGAAAATGGAGCTGATAACAGCCTTCAAATAAGGAGAGAACATCTGAGTTGGGTCCTGAAAGATGGAACTATCAAGACACAGAATGGAGAAAAATTACATTTTTAGCAGAGGGTGCTCTAAAGATACTTTTTAAGCTAAGGAAACTATAAAAACTCTTAGAAGTATGAATTTGCAGTTCACTTAAAATTTGTCTTTTTCACATTCATTATTGTTAAGCTAGGACTTCTGTTAAGCTACCATAATGTTTCACTTTTGTTGATTTCTATTTAAGATTTTAGTCTCTAGATACAAAAAGCCTTTATTGCTGTTCCCCACCTTGGTGCATCAGCAGATTTCAGGAGTCTGCCTTATGTGTCATTATCTAAGTCTGAGGCAGTGCTAAGTAAACTGCAGAGTAATATTTCATTAAATGTTTTTTAAAAGTAAACATTATATTTTTAATTAATCTAATTTTTCCCCTGACCATTTGTGGATAAATGTAATAAATGTAATTTTCATCTAGCTGAATCATCTAGCTGATTTTTTTCTGTATAACATAAGGCATGTTAAGTCAGCCATGCCCAAGACCTCTTAATCTCCTGCTTTTGTAACCCCGTCAGTAGAAGAAATTAATACAACAATCTATCCTGCCTTAACAGCAGTTACTCCTTTTCTAAGTTTATGATTTGTACTTTTCCATCTCTTGTATATTGCATGCTGTTTAAATCAGGAATTATGTTCGTTTTTAACCTGTGGTTGCATTGCTCAGCTATACTAATTATTTTTATGGACAGAGGAGTTTATGTCCTTTAGATCTTTTATGCAGTATTGTGCTGGGTCTTTCTTATGTCTAGTTGATACAGTTTTGTCCCTTAAGTAGAGTACACTTCGTGTTTACCTTTTCTAAATTATATTTGGCTTCTGGTTTTTATGTCACTTCATTCTTTTTGTTTTTATTTTTTATTTTTTTTAGTTTCAAGTTTTTATTTAAATTCCAGTTATTTAACGTATGGTGTAATATTAGTTTCTGGTGTAGAATTTAGTGATTCATCACTTACAACACCCAATGCTTATCACAAGTGCTCTCCTTAATACCTATCACCTATTTAACCCATCCCCTGCCCACCTCCCTTCCAGCAACCCTCAGTTTATTCCCTAGAGTTAAGAGTGTGTTTTAGGGTTTGCCTGTCTCTCTCTTTTCCTGCCTATGTTCATTTGCTTTGTTTCTTAAATTACACATATGAGTGAAATCATATGGTATTTGTCTTTCTCTGATTGACATATTTCATTTAGCATAATAGTCTCTAGTCCCATCCATGTCACTGCAAATGGCAAGATTTCATTCTTTTTGATGGCTGAGTAATATTCCTCTGTGTGTGTGTGTGTGTGTGTGTGTGTGTGTGTGTGTGTGTGTGTGTATAATACATACATACTACCTCTTCTTTATCCATTCATTAGAGTCATTTGGGCTCTTTCCATAATTTGGCTTTTGTTGATAATCCTGCTATAAACATCTGGGTGTATGTATTCTTTCAAATCAGTATTTTTGTATCCTTTAGGTATATACCTAGTAGTGTAATTCCTGGATCATAGGGTAGTCTATTTTTAACTTTTTGAGGAACCTCCATACTGTTTTCCAGAGTGGCTGTACCAGTTTACATTCCACCAACAGTGTAAGAGAGCTCCCCTTTCTCCACATCCTCACCAACATCTGTTGTTTTCTGTGTTATGAATTTTAGCCATTCTATATGTCACTTCATTCTTAATCTTATTCTACTAGATTTTTAGTTTTCCAAATAACCTTGTAAGTTAACAGTATGTTGCTCTTTGTTCCTTAGTTTGTTCACCATAGAATTGGTTGAATTTACATTAATTAGAGGTGTGTTCTTGCCAATAGTCGACCTGCTAACTCAGAAGCAAGTTTTCCTTAAGAAATAATGGAAAAGTCAAGGGGCATTAAGGAAGGCACTTGTTGGGATGAGCACTGGGTGTTATATGCAGGGGATGAATCACTGGATTCTATTCCTGAAGTCATTATTGCACTGTATGCTAACTAACTTGGATGTAAATTAAAAAAAAAAAAAAAAAATGTATGGGGACCAGAAGTAATCTGTGGAAAATTCTTCCCAACATCAGATGTACTATAAAAGTAAGCAGAGGATTTTGTTCTTATTAATGACTCGTCAGAATGAAAATGCTTTCCAGGCAGGAATTGTGGTACACTGAAGATGACTATAATTCTTTGTCACTCCTTCCAGTAAAAAAAAGAAAGAAAGAAAGAAAGAAAGAAAGAAAGAAAGAAAGAAAGAAAGATAAAGAGCAGAAGTCATCAAACTCTTAAAGGGCCAGATATAATCACATTTTAGGCTTTGTAGGTCATAGTGTCTGTTGTACCTATCCAATTCCATAGGAGTTAGTGAGAAAGCAGTCATAGACAATACCTAAAGGTATGGGTGTGGTTGTGTTCCAATAAAACTACAAAAACAGTTGGAAAGCTAGGTTTGGCCTCCAGGCGAGTAGTATGCTCATCTCTGGTAAAGAAGATTGTTGAAGGAATGTACTAATGTACTAATAAATTGGAGACGTAATAATCTACATTTGCCTAAACATATTCATATAAAACAGGATTTTGTACTTTATAAATTTTGCTCACAATGGAAAAATGTGCTTCCTATAAAATTTTCATGATTTTATGTTCTTATAGTATAGAAATTAAAGAGTCACTGTAACCTACCCCCAGGAGTTCACTATTATTAACAAAATCCTACATACTTGAATGTGTGTGAAAAATGAGTGAAGAGTGGAATTAGAGCAGTGTGAGAAAGTGAAGGTGTAAAATGTCAGAGATGGTGCCATGCTGGTGCCATGCTGGTGCCATGCTGCTAAGGGGTGATGAAGAGGGAGAAATAGCCCTTGGGCTTTTTTTTTTTTTTTTTTGCTTGCTTTAAAACGGCTACTGTGTAGTGTACTCGGTCTCCCTCTTCCTGAGTGTAGATCTTTGTGCACAACGGGACTGTAATATAACAACTTTGCAGAGTAGATAGACACAGGAACAACAAATAGTACAAACACTTTGCCAGAGGAGGTGGAAACCTGAGTATAGAAAGACAGCTGTATGTATAACGATGGTTACTAACGATCCTATTTTTCTGCCTGGTAACAAGTTTAGTGGAGGTTTGTGGCACTTGTGCCATTGCTCTCTTTGGTATTTTGAACAATGTCAACTCATCTAAATAGTGCTTATTGCAGCTCAGTACCCTGTCTCCCTGACAATGACACCAAATACCCCATGACCTACCAAATACCTAATCACTATAGCTAGAGCTGTGCTGTCCAACACAGGAGCCATTACTTGGCATGGGGGTTATTAAGAACTTGATAATCAGAATTAAGATGTGCAATAAAGGCACAATATATACTGGATTTTGAAGACTTAGTACAAAAAAAAAAGAATTTAAAATATTTACACATTGAAGAATTTAAAATTAATTACAGATTTGAAATAAAGCATTTGAGGATGTATTAGGTTAAATTAAATATATAAAATTAATTAATATATAAAAAGATTGTTTCTCTTTAAAATTTTTTAAATGTAACCCCTAGAAAATTTAAAATTATATGTGTGGCTAGCATTCTGTTTCTATTAGCTCTAGTTTAGAGACTAGTTAATGTAAGATACCTAGATTTGAAGTATGTTTTTCTTAGGTAGTATTAAGTATGGTTTAAATTAATAAAAGTATACCTTACATACATCATGTGCTAATTGTACACATTCACAACAGGTGTGTTGTACACAACAGGTGTGTTGGCTTGGTAAGCTGAGTCTTACAGATATGTTTGTTCCTGTTTTTCAACAGGAATAAGTTGACAACTTATATAAAGCTTTCTAAGTGAACTGTGGTTTTAGGAAGTAAAACTTAAGAGCTCTTTCAAGATCCATCCATTCGTTCATTTTGTTCTGCACCATTTATAACCACTTATTGGGTATATCTGTTGTCAATTTCTTAGCTAATAAATTAGTTATTTGGCATAGATTTTCTTGATTATGAGAACCAGATTACACTCATCTTTGTTCTCTCTGACATTTCTTTCTTCAACTCTACTTTTCCTTTACAACCTAACTTTTTAACACTATTTCCTCTAAAATCCGTTCTGGTATTTCTTGATCTTTTTTGCCTATCTCTCCTCCTTCCCTTCCTCTGAACTCCCAAAAGATATCTGCTTCTGTCTTTTTTTTTTTTTTCAAACGTTTATTTATTTTTGGGACAGAGAGAGACAGAGCATGAACGGGGGAGGGGCAGAGAGAGAGGGAGACACAGAATCGGAAACAGGCCCCAGGCTCTGAGCCATCAGCCCAGAGCCTGACGCGGGGCTCGAACTCCCGGACCGCGAGATCCTGACCTGGCTGAAGTCAGACGCTTAACCGACTGCGCCACCCAGGCGCCCCTCTGCTTCTGTCTTTTAATCACTTTGTAATTTTAATTTTAATGGTATATATCCATTATCTCCTCTACTAAAAGGTGCAGACTTCAAAAGAATCTTTTTTGTACTAAATTAAAATCATGTAACTTGATGTATGCAGGTAACCTCTTTAGATCCCATTTATATTAAGATAGGATTAGTTCTCTTTATTTCCATAGATTTCAATTTTGTTCTGCAGACGAATATACAAATGAAACCATGTTAATGGAATTACCTCAAATCTTGTTTGGAGATCAGACTACTAGGGATAACCTCTACAGATATACTAATCAGGAAGTAAACATATAGTAGTCTTAATACTTTTTAGAATGATGACAGAAGGAAAAGAGAGATTTCAGGAAGGAGAAAAAGTTAGAGAACAGCGAATTGTATCAGTCACAAATAATTATTGAAAAGTACACCAAAGTATAGAGAAGGAAAAACATTTACTCGTATATTACCACTTAGAGGCAACCATTGTTACCCTTTTTACATATGTATAACCTTCTCTGTTCTAAAATGTGTTGATTATAAAAAAATAATACAAGTACATGCTTCTTATAAAAATTCAAACAATATAGAACTATTTAGAATAACAAATTTTCCTTTTCCTTCCTTTGCAGTCCCTCCCTTTCTCCATAATGAACATCTGTTTATAGTATTTGTATAAATACACATTTTTGTTATTCTGATTAACGTATATGAGATTGTGTTATTCAGTGATTTGGGTTTTTTCTACTTAACATACCTTAGAGATCCTTCCATATTATGGATCTCTCGCATTTTAAAAGTGACTGATAGAATTTTTGAAAAGAAATGCTCATATTAAGAAATTCCAACAGTGCAGAAAAGCACTCAGTAGAATGGTCCCCCAGGCCCATCCCTACTCTGTAGTTCTTGCCTGGAGTTTTGTAGAACATTCTAGAAGTCTTTTATGCTTCTTTAGGTTATCTTTCTTTGCCTGCCTGCCTGCATGTCTTCTTTCTTTTTGATGCAAGTGGGACCATATATATTTTTTTTAGTAAGCTTTTACTTTCAAAAATATAGGTGGGGGTGGCGGTGCCTAGGTGCCTCAGTCATTTGAGCATCCCACTTTGGCTCAAGTCATGATCTCAGGGTTTGTGAATTGGAGCCCAGTGGGCTCGCTGCTGTCAGCACAGAGCCCACTTCAGATCTTCTGTTCCCATCTCTCTTCACCCCTTTCCCACTCGTGCTCTCTCTCAAAAATAAATAAAACATTTAAAAAAACTTACAAAAATATAGGAGGGAATCAAACTGGAAAGTTTTTTTTTTTTTCTGGTAAACATGTTTTTTAAGAACTCTTCTCATACTCTTTAATGACTATGATTGTTCATTACATAAAGTACTGTAATTTACCTAAACTTTCTCATCATTAGATGTTTAGATTTGTCAGTTTTTCACTATTACGTTAAAGCTTTTAAAAGTTCATGGTTAAGTGCTTAAATTGTCTCTAGTGTTTTGGCTGCTTTGGAACAAACACCTTTAATATTAGAAGAAAAAAGAAAGATTGAGTTTATTTGCAGTTTACTCCCAATTTCAAAAGTGATGGAAATCAAAGTTCAATTTTGGCTGAATGTACCTTTAAATTGCAAAATATAAATGTCTAGTTTAAATATACTTTTTCTTAGGTTTGTATTAATGTGTAAGTTGACCAGTTACTAAACCCTTGTTCTATGATTCTATGTAAAATTTTACAATGAAGGCATAATCCTTTATCAGCTTTTAATGTAAAATTTGTGAAATGATAGGTGATGAATGGATTTTTGTTTTTGTTTTTTAATCAGTGACTTTTTTGAACGAACCATTCTGTGCAACAGTCTTGTGTGGAGTTGTGCTGTGACGGGTAGACCTGGACTGACCTATCAGGAAGCTCTTGAGTCAGAGAAAAAAGCAAGACAGAATCTTCAGAGTTTTCCAGAACCACTAATTATTCCAGTTTTATACTTGACCAACCTTACCCATCGTTCACGCTTACATGAAATTTGTGATGATATTTTTGCATATGTCAAGGATCGATATTTTGTTGAAGAAACTGTGGAAGTCATTAGGAACAATGGTGCAAGGTAAAGTACTTTTAATTTTTCCTTTTGATACCCATACATTCACATTACTCAAAATTCAGAATACACAAAAAGGTAAACTGAGGAAAACTTCCTGTCTTCTGTCCTCCCAGTACTCTCTTACCCTCCCCACATATAGCCCTAGTGTTAGCAGTTTCTTATATATTTTTCCAAAGCTAATTTTTACACAAACCACCAAAAACATGTGCTTGCCTAGATACTTGTACACATATATGCATAAGCACACACAATCTCCTGCCCCTTTTTAATGCAAAAGGTAACATACTGTATACCTTTTTCATTTAAAATATCTTGAAGATCAGTCCATTGCTTTATGAAACAACTTTCTTCTCTTTTTTATTTACTGTATAAAATGTTCCATTATATGGAAGTTCCATCTTTATTTCAGAGTAAAAAAAACTTAGGGGCGCCTGGGTGGCTCAGTCGGTTAAGCGTCCGACTTCGCTCAGGTCATGATCTCACGGTCCGTGGGTTCGAGCCCATGTTGGGCTCTGGGCTGACAGCTCAGAGCCTGGAGCCTGTTTCGGATTCTGTGTCTCCCTCTTTCTCTGACCCTCCCCTATTCATGCTCTCTCTCTCTCTGTCTCAAAAATAAATAAATGTTGGGGCACCTGGGTGGCGCAGTCGGTTAAGCGTCCGACTTCAGCCAGGTCACGATCTCGCGGTCCGGGAGTTCGAGCCCCGCGTCGGGCTCTGGGCTGATGGCTCAGAGCCTGGAGCCTGTTTCCGATTCTGTGTCTCCCTCTCTCTCTGCCCCTCCCCCGTTCATGCTCTGTCTCTCTCTGTCCCAAAAATAAATAAACGTTGAAAAAAAAAAAATTAAAAAAAAAAA
>NW_024412396.1:13284469-13316208 GCF_014898765.1 Herpailurus yagouaroundi | reverse complement strand
AAAAAAAAAAATAAAAAAAAAAAAAATTTTAAAAAAAAATAAAAAAAAAAAACCAAAACTTAAAGATCATCTACTTTGTCCTCATTGTGTTACCTAATACTTAAGATATGCATGTATTTCTTCCTGAGTTTTAGTAAGCTCCTTTGATAATATGAGGATTGAGTTTTATACACTCCACTAAGTTCTCTTTCGCAGCTCTTCAAGAAAAGAATGAATTTTTCATATAAAAAAATTTAAATGATATTATCTGTGGCACTAAGTTAAAAATTATTGAATTATTGCTGCTTTCCTGAAGTCTTAAGCATTTGTGATTATCTAGTCATTAATATTTATCATAGTAATCTTTATTTGCATTAAAACTTTTTATATTGGAATCATACATAGTTTTCTGTAACTTTATTTCTTTCCCCTAGTGTAACGTGTACAGGGTTTATCCACATTGTAGCATGTATCAGTATTTTATTTTTAATGATAAATTCTACCGTATGGATCTATCACATTTTGTCTATTCATCAGTTGACAGATAGTTAGGTTGTTTGCACTTTTTGGCTATTCTAAATAATGCTCTTATAGGCATTCATGTACAAGTTTTTGTGTGCACATATGTTCTCAGTTCTTTTGGGGATACACCTAGAAGTAGAATTTCTAAGTTGTATGGTAACTCTGTGTTTAGCATTTGAAGAACCTCCACACTTCCAAGAGCTACTGCATCATTTGACATTCCCACTACCAGTGTATCAGAGTTGCAGTTTCTCCACATCTTCACCAAGTCGTATCTGTGCACAATCTGTTATTGTCCATCTCTTTTATTTTGCCATCCTAGTGGGTGTGGAATGGTATCTTGTGGCAGTTTTGATTTGCATTTCCCTAATGACTGTGTTAAGCATTGTTTCATGTGCTTACTGATCATTTATGTGTCTTCTTTGGAGAAATGTCTGTTCTGGTTCTTTGCCCATTTTTAAATTCAGTTCTTTATCTTTTTTATTACTGAGTTGTAAGAGTTCTTTGTGTTTTTGGATACACGTCCTTTATGTGATTTGCAAATATTTGCTTCCATTCTAGGAGTTGTCTTTTCACTTTCTTGATGGTACCATTTGTAGTACCATCTCCCTTTGCTTTTAACTTTTGTTTCTACTTATTAATGACATAAACCTTTTGTTTCTGTCTCTGGTAGTACTTACTAGTGGTCTTCAAGACTGCTTCATCCTCTAGAATTAGATTTACTGGAAAGAACATGCTGAGTTACAGAGAAATGGGACAGAGGCCATTCTTAGGTTGAGTTAATAAGTATAGGTATTCTGGATCTTTTCATCTCAGTATTCTTTTCTTCTTGTCTCGTTTACCTTTCAGTATTCCTCCCCTCTTTCTTGTTGCCTTTTATAAGTATAGATTAGGTGCTTCCCTAATCAACAAGACTTTCTGTTTTGAAATAAGCAATCAGCTAACAGATTCTTCTAGAAGATCTTTGTCATTGCTATGGCAGAATAGTAAAGAGAACAGCTGACTACTTGACTGAGGGAAGGATTTAGCTCTTTATCTCCTCCATCCTGATTACCACCCAGCTTGCCTACCAGTTGTACAGACATTTGTTCTCAGCTACTTCCTTAGAGCCTACAGAAGAAGTGAGAGTGTTATGGTGGTCTTATGTAAAGAACCCTAAACTAGGAGTCGGGTCTATTAATTTTAAATACCTGCCAGATGCTTTATGTACATATTATGCCAGCAGATAAGACCTTATTGTTTCCATTTACAGATGAGGAAAACAGAGGTCCAAAGAAGTCAAGTGATTTTTTTATAATGTTTATCATACATATACTGATCTCCTGTGTACTTACACTGTTCTAGAGGCTGGAAATACAGCAGTGAACAAAACAGTCATGGAGCTTCCATTCCAGTCTTACAAGTAGTAAGTGGTAGGATTTAAATTGAGGTAGAACTGGGGTGCCTAACTGGCTCAGTCGGTAAAGACTGAGTGATTTCTCCATCTCAGGATCATGAGTTCGGCCCTTGTGTTGGGCGTAGAGCCTACTTTAAAAAACAGTTTTTTTTTTTTTAATTCAGATAGAACTGATTTATAAAATCACTGTAATTTCTTTCACTGGAACTGTATCATTGCCTCCTTGGTTTTGGATTCTGCCATTTACTTGCTCTGAGCAAGTATTTTAAACTCTTTATGCTTTTGTCTTTTTTCATCTATTAAATAGATCCCTGCCCCTCCCAGGTTCGCCACACAGGATGAAATGATATAATGAATGTGAATTTTTTAAATCTGTATTACATAACGTTGCCATTTGATAGCAGTGTCTTACTAGTATTTGAATGTGCATATTGGGGACCGTGCAGTTTGGTGGGGGAAGGGGGATTGTTTCATGAGAGATATCCATAGTGGATATGAGGCTACAATAATTGCCTGGGACACTGTAACCAGGAATCAAATTTCTCAGTTGTAGCTTTGAAAAGAAACCCCACAGTTAATTTCACTAAGAAAGACAGTTGTTTGGTTTTGAAGATAGCCATCCCACGTTTGTACGTGGTCTTCTAAAAAATGCTACACAAGCTAATGCTAATTATCATTGTTTAGTGAAGTGTTGGGAGGATGGTGATCTAGAACTTAAGCATTTAAGTTAAGCATAAACCCATCTTCTCCACCCTACCCTGGAACTGGAAAATTAAATCAGGAAAAATAAGGTGAAAACCACACAACAAATACACATTTTAGATTTGTGAGTCATCTTTCAGTTGAAGGATAGAGCTAGAGTTTGAGAGAATCTGAAAAATTGAATCAATATAATTGTGTATTTGGTTGTCTTTTAAAATTAAAGTGGACTTTGGGCAACTTGTTTTCAGACATTTTATAAGTACAGTCAAGATATTCTAGGAGTTCACAGGAGTTTGAAGCAACAGATGTGAGGGGGTACCTCTAAAAAGTAGGTATATTGACAGTAAGAAGTGGCACCTGACAGGAAAGAAGGAGATGGAATAAACATTAACTACTAGCTAATGGTTAAGTATACTGGCCTGGCTTAGTATATTGTTTGGTAGCATTAGAAGGCATTGCAGAATTGAGAGTATACTAGCATTTATTGAACTTTTCCTGCATGCTAGGCAGTGTACCATATGCTTTCATTTTAATTCTCATGATATGGATAGGTGACCCCGAATTTTCCAAAAGTTATATGCTCCTTGGTATTTACTCAGAGGAGTTGAAAACCTAATGTCCACAAAGACCTACAGATGAATGTGTATAGCAGCTTTATTAATAACTTCCAAATTTTGAAAGCAACCAAAACGTCCTTTCCTAGGTGAATGGATGAACTGTGGTACATCCACATAATGGAGTATTGTTCAGTGCTAAAAAGAAATGAGCTATCAAGTCATGAAAAGACGAGAAGGAACCTTAAATGACTATTACTGTGTAATAGAAACCAATCTGAAAAGGGTACATATGGTATGATTCTAACTTATGACCTAGAAAAGGCAAAACTGTGGATACAGTAAAATGATCAGTGGTTGCCCGTGACTGAGGTGGAGCTGGAGAGAGGTGAATAGGTGGTGCACAGCGGCTGTTTAAGTCAGTGAAAATAGTCTGTGTACTGTAATGATGGATACATGTCATATACATTTGTCTACCCATGGAATGTATAACACCAAGATTGAGCTCTAATGTAAGCTACAGACTTCAAATAAGAATGATGTGTCAGTGTAGATTCATCACTTGTAACAAATGTACCTCTGGTAGGGGGATGTTGATAATTGGAGAGGCTATGAATGTGGGGCAGCAAGGGGTATATGGGAAATCTCAATATCTTCCTCTCAGTTTTGCTGTGAATCTTAAAAACTTCTGTAAAAAACTAAAGTCTTTACATGAACTATAAAAATTGTGTGCTCTGCCTATTAAGACTGAGCTTTATAATTTTTTTAAAAATCTGCTTTTTCTCCCATAAAGATCTCTATGTATCAGAGAAAATTATAAAAGGTGAAGGCCTAGAGTGCACTTCCCAAGTGCTCTTTCAGAGATAATCACTGTCAAAAATTAGTGCATAGTTTTCTTTTTTTCTATACTACACTAAATTTAAAAAAAATATCAATCTGCTTTTTCACTTAGTAGTGGTTTAGATATTTTCTTTTTCTTTTTTTTTTTTTAATTTTTTTTTCAACGTTTATTTATTTTTGGGACAGAGAGAGACAGAGCATGAATGGGGGAGGGGCAGAGAGAGAGGGAGACACAGAATCGGAAACAGGCTCCAGGCTCTGAGCCATCAGCCCAGAGCCTGACGCGGGGCTGGAACTCACGGACCGCGAGATCGTGACCTGGCTGAAGTCGGATGCTTAACCGACTGCGCCACCCAGGCGCCCCTAGATATTTTCTTATATCAAAATACATAGATGTGCATCATTTCTAATTGGTTTTGCATAAACTGGTTAAACTACTGGTTCCTAAAAAGCTATTCACTTTTTCTGAGGCTGGAGAAAGTTATTTGTTTGCTAGCCTTGTATGAATTTTCCCTTTGAAAATAATAAACTGTATTTTCTTCCAAATAATTTCTGACCTTTCACTGATAGATCTTTTTCCCTATGTAAATTAAATCAGTGGAAATAGCAAAATTGGAACTGTACCAAAGAGTTTCTTTTTGTTTTTTTAATATTAAAAATAATTTATTGTTAAATTGGTTTCCATGCAACACCCAGTGCTCATCCCAACAGGTGCCCTCCTCAATGCCCATCACCCACTTTCCCCTCTCCCCCACCCCCCATCAACCCTCAGTTTGTTCTCAGTATTTAAGAGTCTCTTATGGTTTACTTCCCTCCCTCTCTGTAACTCCCGCCCCCCCCCCCCCCCCGCCATGGTCTTCTGTTAAGTTTCTCAGGATACACATATGAGTGAAAACATATGGTATCTGTCTTTCTCTGCCTTATTTCACTTAGCACAATACCCTCCAGTTCCATCCACGTTGCTACAAATGGCCAGATTTCATTCTTTCTCATTGCCAAGTAGTATTCCATTGTATGTATAAACCATATCTTCTTCATCCATTCGTCAGTCAATGGGCATTTAGACTCTTTCCATAATTTGGCTATTGTTGAAAGTGCTGCTATAAACATTGGGGTACATGTGCCCCTATGCATCAGCACTCCTGTATCCCTTGGGTAAATCCCTAGCAGTGGGTCATAGGCTAGATTTATTTTTAATTTTTTGAGGAACCTCCGCACTGTTTTCCAGAAGAGTTTCATTTATAGCCAGATTTTCCCAAATATTATCCCCATACTACTTAGATTTAAAATTTACAAAGTGTTATCTGGTTAGGGAGCATAAGAGACTATTGTTCAGTATTATTTTTAGAACTGCTCTGTAAAATAAAGATCGCAGAATTCTTTTTAATCTGAGAAACTGATACTTGGCATTATAATACTGACCAACCAACTAAAACTTTTAACTGTATTTTTTTTTTTTTGAGTTTATTTATTTTGAGAGAGAAGGAGCATGAGTGTGCAAGGGGGAGGACCAGGGAGAGAGAGTGAGAGAGAGAATCCCAAGCAGGCTCCCTCTGCCCCCGTCAGTGTGGAACCCAGCGTGGGGCTCAATCCCGTGAACCGAGAGATCATGACCTGAGCTGAAATCAAGAGTCAGACGCTTGAGAGTCAGGCACCCTGAGCTTTTTAACTGTATTAAAGTATATTTCCTATAGCTTTTTTTTTTTTTTAATTTTTTTTTCAACGTTTATTTATTTTTGGGACAGAGAGAGACAGAGCATGAACGGGGGAGGGGCAGAGAGAGAGGGAGACACAGAATCCGAAACAGGCTCCAGGCTCTGAGCCATCAGCCCAGAGCCCGACGCGGGGCTCGAACTCACGGACCGCGAGATCGTGACCTGGCTGAAGTCGGACGCTTAACTGACTGCGCCACCCAGGCGCCCCTATTTCCTATAGCTTTATAGCTGGAATGCTTTAAGTGCTTTAGTCATATGAAGTAAAAGAAAATTAGCATTAAAACCTATAATATAGAAAGTAGGCACTTTGTATTTATTAGAACTGGAAATGAGAAAATGAACTTTTATTTTATTTTTTTTAACGTTTATTTATTTTTGAAGGAGAGAGAGACGCAGGGTGAGCAGGGAGGGGCAGAGAGAGAAGGAGACACAGAATCCGAAGCAGGTTCCAGGCTCTGAGCTGTCAGCCCAGAGCCCAACGCAGGGCTCAAACTCACAAGCCATGAGATCATACCCTAGCTGAAGTCGTATGCTCAACCGACTGAGCCACCCAGGTGCCCCAAAAATGAACTTTTAAATCTTTGGGTTCTTTTTTTTTTATATTGCTAGCCTAAATGGTATTAGTGAAGCAAAATTAATTAAACTGCATTAATATTGAGGACAAAGAGAAATACTAAATATATTGAGAAGGTAGGATGAACATAAAAGATATGTGAGGACCAAATCTAGTTATTTTTTTAATGTTTATTTATTTTTGAGAGAGCCCAAGCAGAGGAGAGGTGAGGTGGGGGCAGGGGGTGGGGAAACATAGGATTCAAAGTGGGCTCTGTGCAGGCTTGAACTCGTGAACCATGAGATCATAGCCTGAGCCAAAGTTGACGCTTAAGCAACTGAGCCATTCAGGCACCCCAGATTTAGTTATTTTTATTTAAGCATACATGTTTGGATGTCAGTGACTTGATCCAGGTGGGATTAATCAAAGAGAAGTTTTTGGGAACAGGTTATTTGACTAGAAATCTTTTGAAGGCAGAGAAAAATATAAATTAGTAGGAAAGGATTAAAGAAGGCTTCCTATTTAGATGCAAAGATAGTATAGAATTTTTAGCAACATGTATTGGTTAAATTCATATCATAACTCTTTCAGAAAATAGGCTTTCTATTGATCAGCTTACACTACTGATCTTTTCTTTTTTTTTTTTTTTTAATTTTAAGTAAGCTCCACGCCCAACATAGGGCTCAAACTCACAACTCTAAGATCAAGAGTCACATGCTCTAACAACTGAGACAGGCAGGTGCCCCACTATTGATCTTTTAAGGTCACAATTTCTGGTTCTCAGCCAAAGAGAGTCTTTAACAACATCCAAAAATTGTTTTCAATCTTTAGTTCTCAGTGACCCTAGTATGTTGATGATGTAATTTTTAATACAAAAAAGAAAAAAAAGGAGACTGTTTGGAACAGCTGTTCTTTCTTTGGAATTCTAAGTTAAAGTGAAACTACCTTCTTTAGATATATATAGTGTTTGTTGTATGTACCAAAGACCCATACTTACAACCCTACTGACTCCTGGATTGTCATTGCTAGTTCAGGAGTTAAAATTTAGAATCCTTATTTACTTGCATAATAATAAATTAGGCCATCCTGGGAAATTATTTTTATACTCTAAAAATCCCTATAGTCACAAAAATAAATGAAAATAAATTTTTTTTCTAGGCAAGTTTAATTTAAATCACTTAAAAAGATTATGTTGTATTTCTGTATGGACTTAACAAAATAGTTCAGTAAAGTTTAGACTGATAATACATACTTACTCATTTTCTTCAGTATTCTAAAGGCATTCAAATTGCTTTAACCAATAGGAACATCTGTCTAATGCCACTCAAAAGTCTTTGAATGTTAAATATTGGGGGCGAGGGTGGTTAGTCTCTGGCAACTTCTTTACTGATCCTTTGCATTAATGCCAAGTACAAACAGTAAGCTGAATCTCCCCCCAGGACTTACAGTCATTACTGTGGAGGTAAGAAAAATGATAAAAGTGGGGAGTTGGTAAATAAAGTGAGGTTCACCTCTTTTCTAACATAAAAGGAAATCAGATATTTACTTCAATTTGTATCTCATTGAACTTGGTTAGTAGCAGGATGGTGAAGTAGAACAGTAGTAGTTTTGAAATTCTTATTTCCCTGTGGCAAGAGAATATTAGTGACTAATATCACAAAAAAGGAGAGACTATGTATAGCTACTTCTGTCCTGAAATCCCTGTTAGAAATAAAAGGGAAATTCATTTCTACATGGTTATTACATGGGTTTAGGTCTGAGAAATTAGAGCCTCTTATGAATAAAATCTCTCTCCTATATCTTTGTTTACCTCCTTTGGGATCTGTTTCATTTGGCCAATATAAGATCAGTTCTTAATAAACAACTTTTTTCATAGATACTTTGAATTAGTTGAGAATAAGATAAAATTGTAGTCTGTTAATTTTCCAAGCTGTCTTGGAGGCCAGTAGTATGGTGTGTAAGTGGAATTCATTTGACCTATGGTTCTCAATTAGTATTTTAAAAATGAGGTTTATCTTTCTTTCTTAGATGAAGTCAGATACCATCCAAAGATTAAAGTTAAGAAGAACTAGGAAAAATGACATAAGCTAAACTAATATTTGGTGAAAGGAAAAGGAGTGACAAAAGTACAAATAAAATCTACTCATCATTAAAGGCCAGGAAGAATCCTTTGTTGTTTAAATTAAAAACATACGCCAAGAGAATAATTCTGAGCAGATGTTGGTATACTTTTTTTAAAATAAGAGGCCAGATAGTAAATATTATAGACTGTGTAGTTTATATGGTTTCAGTTGCAGCAACCCAACTCTGCTGTTGGAGTGCAAAAGCAGCCATAGACAGTATATGAATGAGCACGGGTGTATTCTAATAGTTCTCTATTTATAAATACTGAAACTTGAATATCTTGTTATTTTCACATATCACAAAGTCTTCTTCTGACTTTGAAATTATTTAAATATGTATAAATTATTCTTAGCTTGCAGACCATACATACAAAAACAGGAGATAAGTTAGATCTGGCTCACAGGCCATATAGTGTGCTGATTCCTGGAATAGAGGAAAGGTACTGCTTTACAGAGATCCCTTTTTTATTTAGAACTTCAGAGTATGGCATGCAGAAGTGGCTTAGTAGAAAATCCTTTGGAGCCAAACTGTTGTTTCTGGGAACCTTCTTTCTTAATCTGTAAAACTGAAATACTGTCTATATTCATAGGGTGGTTGTGTTAGCTTTTGCCAAATAACAAACTGCCTGCAAAACTAAGTGGCCTAAATCAATAAACCTTATTCTCACAATTGGTTGGCTGAAATGTTCCTGTGATCTGGGCTGGCCTGTCTGGGGCTGGATTGTCTAGATCCTCTACTTTAGAATAGCCTTACTCACATATCTGGGGCCTCAGAGTTGGGTGGCTACTTTCATTTCACCCTTCAGGAAGCTACTAATCCAAACTTGTTCCCAGGGTGGTAGCAGGGTTCCCAGCAGCAAGAGAGGGCAAGCTTCAGTGTGCAAGCACATTTCAAGCCTCAGCATGGTACATATTGCTAGTATTCCGTTGACCAAAGCAAGTCACATGAACAAATCCAGAGATCAAGTGGGAGGGAATCAGAGTGGTATGATTCAATGGGGCCATAACTGTGGCAGTCATCTGCCACAGTAGTTAGTATTTGTTAGGAGCCCAGCATAGTGCCTGCCACATAAAGCACTCAGTAAATGTTTATTCCTTCCAGTACTTGTCAGAGACCAGAGAAGAAGAGTCTTCCAGCTGTGATGACTCATCCTTTTTTTAGTCAGTCCCTAATTTTCTTACATCATAGTCACTGTTCTTGAGAGTTTGCTATATGTCATTTTAGGGAGATGATGACCATACCTATAAACTTTTGAGAGCTTACTATATGCCAGACACTGAGCTTTTTATTTATAAGATCTTATTTAATTCCTGCAACAGCCATATGTAGTAAGTGCTCATTTGCCCATTTTGCAATTGAGAAGCTCATACACAGAGGTTAATTAACTAAAATTTGCTCAAGGTCACAAGTAGTATAATTTCCAAGCACAGGCAGTGTCAGAATCCGTGTTCTTCTGTTTGAGAGATACAGATGAGTGAAAAAAAAATTAAAGAATAGAATTAAAAGATTGTAGTTGAATGTACTCATTGTCCACTATTTACTTTTCCCTTTACCTGAACATTTTATAATTTGTCTAAATGGGAAGAGATACAGGATTTTATATATGTGGTTAGATTAAGCTTTTGATCATTTGTTCTAAGAGTGATGCAGGTCATATTGTAAGTGTCTGAAAATCATCATCTTTTGATCATTGATTCTAAGGGGGAAAAAAGCTTCAGTATTTAAATAGGTTTCCTGGTTAAATTCTTAATCACTGTTCTTATCAGAGGGTACTTTAATTATTTTACTTTTGTAGTCTGAGCTGTTTAAGCTTTCTTCTTTTCAAATATTTTGTTTTAGATGAAAGAATGCTATCTAGTAGCAACAAAAGGAGACTGCAAGTATGGCGAAAAACTAATTTTTATTTATTGACTTTCTATCTTTTTTTTTTTTAATGTTTTATTTTTGAGACAGAGAGAGACAGAACATAAACAGGGGAGGGTCAGAGAGAGAGGGATACTCAGAATCCGAAACAGGCTCCAGGCTCTGAGCTGTCAGCACAGAGCCCGACGCAGGGCTCAAACTCATGGACCGCGAGATCATGACCTGAGCCGAAGTCGGACGCCTAACCGACTGAGCCACCCAGGCGCCCCTATTGACTTTCTATCTTTTGGCACAGTTCCCAGGAATGAAAAATGCAGTTATGTCTTTTTTCTTGGAAGTGGTAGGGAATATTAAATTTAGTACTTAAAAGTATACACAAAGTCAAATTTTATGATTCATTAACAAGCATTGTGTGCTCAGTTGTCACTTTGTAGGTATTGGAAAGAGGGTAGTGACTAAGACAAGGACTAGGGACTTAGGTTCAAGTGCAAGAGACAGAAACCCACAAATCAACATGATAATTCAGATTCTGATGAATGTTGTAAAGAAAATAAAACTTGATGGGATAGAGTCTTGAGTCATAATTTTTTCCTTTAGTCAATTAAATTCAATATTGTGTCTGTAAACTACTGTGTTGGATGCCACAGGTTAATCTAATATGAGTAAAGCACTAGTACTTTTTTTTTTCTCAAGTAGAACACAGGTAGTACGGATAGAGTTTGCAGGGCAAATATAAGTGAAATACATATGAAAGATTAATAAAGGATTGGATAAGAAATGCTATAAGAGGACATAGAAGGGAGGGAGAATTGGAGGAAAGTAGTCAAAAAGATACAAACTTCCAGCAATAGGGGAACCGGGGTGACTCAGTCAATTGAGTGTCTGACTTTGTTTCTGGTCATGGTCTCCCAGTTCATGAGTTCGAGCCCCCCATCGGGCTCGTTCCTGTTAGCATAGAGCCCGCTTCAGATCTTCTGTCCCCCGTGTCTCTCTGCCCCTTCCCTGCTTGTGCTCTCCCTCCCAAAAACAAATAAATTTTCAAAAATATATATATTAAAAAAATTCCGATTAAAAAATGAATAAGTACTAGGGATATGATGTACAACATGACTGTAGCTAACACTACTGTATGACATATAGGAAAGTTGTTAAGCAAATAAATACATCTTAAGAGTTCTCATCACAAGGAGAAAATTTTTTCTTCATTCTTTTTTTTGCATCTAGATGTGATGGTGGATGTTAGCTGAACCTATTCTAATGTTTTTTGGTTTTTTTTTTAAGACAGAGACAGAGCATGAGTGGGGATGGGACAGAGAGAGAGGGAGACACAGAATCTGAAGCAGGCTCCAGGCTCTGAGCTGTCAGCACAGAGTCCCACATGCAGCTCGAACTCATGAACCATGAGATGATGACCTGAGCCTAAGTCGGACACTTAACTGACTGAGCCACCCGGGAGCCCCTGAACTATGACTATTTAAAACAAATTACTTTTTTTTTTTTTTATAATTTATTGTCAAATTGGTTTCCATACAACACGCAGTGCTCATTCCAACAGGTGCCCTCCTCGATGCCCATCACCCACTTTCCCCTTTCCCCCACCCCCGTCAACCCTCAGTTTGTTCCCAGTATTTAAGTCTCTTATGGTTTGCCTCCTTCCTTCTCTGTAACTTTTTTTTCCCCCTTCCCCTCCCCCATGGTCTTCTGTTAAGTTTCTCAGGATACACATATGAGTGAAAACATATGGTATCTGTCTTTCTCTGCCTGACTTATTTCATTTAGCGTAATGCTTTCCAGTTCCATCCACGTTGCTACAAATGGCCAGATTTCATTCTTTCTCATTGCCAAGTATTATTCCATTGTATGTATAAACCACATCTTCTTTATCCATTCGTCAGTTGATGGACAGTTAGTCTCTTTCCATAATTTGGCTATAAAACGAATTACTTTTAAAACAAAAACAACTTTAAAAAAAATTTTTTTTTCAACGTTTATTTATTTTGGGACAGAGAGAGACAGAGCATGAACGGGGGACGGGCAGAGAGAGAGGGAGACACAGAATCGGAAACAGGCTCCAGGCTCTGAGCCATCCGCCCAGAGCCTGATGCGGGGCTCGAACACACGGACCGCGAGATCGTGACCTGGCTGAAGTCGGACGCTTAACCGACTGCGCCACCCAGGCGCCCCCAAAAACAACTTTTTGAGGGAAGAGGATATACCATATTCTTATAAAAGTCGATTTCCATGCTTAGCTTGTCACTGTTTATAGATTTGTTGCTAACTTCTGTGTCCTCAGATTCTGTTCTTGCTGCTGTTCCACAGACTTGGTTTCACTCTTAAAAGTATTTTAAGTTGTTAGCCCTTTAGGAGCCTCTTGACTGTGTAGGTTTAAAGCTCTGAAATACCCTTGAGTCAATACGGTGTATCTGTTCTCCCTCAACTCCAGTGATAGAGTGGAAGATTCAGAGTCAAAGCTAAAGTTTTGGCTGTATCATTACAGACTGTATGACCATGAGCAAATGATTTAACTTTTCTGACACTGCAAAATTTATAACTTGCAGAGTTGGTATGAAGAGAGAATTATGTGTAACTTGTGTACTTAATCTGACATACAGGAACTCTAATAATAATAAGGACCATCTTTTGATTGTCAGCCTCTACTCTGTCCTCAAATAATAGAGCATAACTTTAATTTAGGAAGGTTCTGTATCTTTGGAAACCCATTAGTTAGGTCTTAATTCATGATTCTTCCACCTTTTTTACACTCCAATCTTTGGACTCACTAGAACCAAGAAATTGTAGAAAGTGGATTTGAAAGACACAGACTAAGTCTATTTGGAAATCTATTAGAAGGTGTTGACTTGGGAGCTCCTGGGTGGCTCAGTTGGTTGAGTGCCCAACTTCAGCTCAGGTCATGATCTCACGGTTTGTGAGTTCCTGTCAGCATGGAGCCTGCTTCTGATCCTCTTTCCACCTGCCCACACACCTCTCCCACTTGTGCTCCCTCTCTCTCAAAAATAAATAAAACATTAAAAAAAAAAAAAAGTGTCAACTTGGCGTTTTGAATAGTTAACTGATATTTAGCTAAGCACCAGTGAGTAGGCCTGGCCTTGCTTAGATTAGCAAGAAATGCAGAAATGCAGGAAGAGGGGGCGCCTGGGTGGCGCAGTCGGTTAAGCGTCCGACTTCAGCCAGGTCACGATCTCGCGGCCCGTGAGTTCGAGCCCCGCGTCGGGCTCTGGGCTGATGGCTCGGAGCCTGGAGCCTGTTTCAGATTCTGTGTCTCCCTCTCTCTCTGCCCCTCCCCCGTTCATGCTCTGTCTCTCTCTGTCCCAAAAATAAATAAACGTTGAAAAAAAAAAAAAAAGAAATGCAGAAAGAGAGAGAGAGAGAAAGAAAGAAAGGAAGGAAGAAAAGAAAAGAAGGAAGGAAGGAGAGAAGAGAAAGGAAGGAAGGAAGAAAGAAAAATTTTAAATCTGTGGTTTGTGCAAAATTGATAGCTTTAGTAATAACTAGTATAACTTATATATAAGATATCTCCTACATTCTAGGCTATGTCTATCTCTGTACTGTACTGGTTTGCTTCTCCCTTATTCTGTCAGGGATTTATATTTCTATCTGTTATTTTTCTGTTGGTTTTAAAGAAATTTGTTGTTAAATTATTAGAGCTCCGTGGGCCCTACTGGGGGTCATAGGCTGTTCCCTTCAGTGGACTGTCAAGCTGTTTTAGACACTACATCAACCATACCTGAGCCCAGAGTAGATTCATTTACTTTGTTTTTCCTTCGTGACCACCACCACCATCACCGTTTTGGAGCACTCAGCTGAGCTCGGCCAGTGAAAAACTATTTCTTTTTGTAACTTGAACCTTGTCAAATGTTCAGTGAAGAGCTTCCCTTCCCTCCACCATGGGGAACTCGGAGCAAACCATCCCTGGATAGGATAACCAGGGTCCATTTGAGGTGAAGGGGTTTAAGAGAGAAAAACTTTCAGTTACAAAATAAGTAAGTCATGGAAATGTAAAGTACAGAATAGGGAATATAGTCAATAATGTTGTAATAACACTGTATGGTGACAGATGGCGACTGTGCTTATCGTTGTAAGTACTGCATAATGTACAGAATTGTTGAATCACAGTGTTGTATACCTGAAATGAATGTAGCATTATATTGTCAACTGTGCCTCAGTAATACATTTTTTTTAAGTGGGTCCATTTGATTTCTTGCATACTTTTGTGCAGTTCATGTCACTAAATTACTGAACTTTTTTATCATTAGATTACATAATTAGCATTTTTTATAAGATTTCCTGTAGTTGTTCCTCTTTAGAAACACTGGTTTATTTCTGCCAGCCAATGATGAAAGTTAGTCTGCAGGTTTTTTTACACCATTTCCCTTTGCTACCAAAGTAGTTAGCTTGGTAATTGTGCCGTCTTAGGCTTTACTGTTAGAACAGAAAAAAAGTGTTTTTTTTTTTAATCCTTTTAAATTGTAATCATTTTTAAATGTGTAATTCAGTGGCATTAAGTACATTCACAGTGTTATGTAATCATCACTACTATTTCCAGAACTTTTTCATCATTTCAAACAGAAACTCTGTACCCATTAAGCAATAACTCCCCATTTCTCCCTTCCTCCAGACCCTGGTAACCTTTATTCTGCTTTCTGTCTCCATGAATTTTCCTCTTCCTGATACTTCATATAAGTGAATTCATACAATATTTGTTATTTTATGTTTGGCTTATTTCACTGAGTATGATGTTTTCAAGGTTAATCCATGTTGTAGCGTATATCAGAATTTCACCCCTGTTTGTGGCTGCTGAATATTCCATTGTGCGTGTGTGTGTGTGTGTGTGTGTGTGTGTGTGTGTGTGTGTGTGTGTATACATATATATTTTGTTTATGCATTCATCTGTCGGTAGACACTTGTTTCCACCTTTTGTTTATTGTGAATAATGCCCTTATGAACACTGGTATACAAATATCTGTTGAGTTTTCAATTCTTTTGGGTATATACCTAGAAGTAGGATTTCTGGGTCATATGGTAATTCTGTGTTTAATTTTTTAGGGTCCACCATATTGTTTTCAGAGCAACTACACCATTTTATATTCTCATCAGCAATGCACAAGGGTTCCAATTTCTCTATTTCGTCACCAACACTTCTTTTTCTTTTCTTTTTTTTTTAAATAATTGGCATTTAGTGGGTATAAAGTGGTATCTCATGGCAGTTTTGATTTTGCATTTCCCTTATGATTAATGATGGCCGAACATCTTTTCATGTGGTTATTGCCATTTGTATCTTTCTTGGAGAAATGTCTGTTCTGGTCCTTTGCTTGTTTTGAATTGAGTTGTTTGTATTTTGTTAAGTTACAAGAGTTTTTCATATGTTCTGCCATGTTTTTCTCTGGTTTGTGTATCAGGGTATTATTAGTGTTATAAAATGAATTAAGAAGTGTTCTCTCCTCTTCAATTTTTGAAAGATTTTGAGAATTGATATTAATTCTTTAAATGTTTAGTAGAATTCACCAGTGAAGCCATCTGGTCCTGGGCTTTTCTTCATTGGAAGGTTGATTACTGATTCAATCACCTTTCTACTTACAGATCTGTTTAGATTTTCTATTTCTTCTTGGGTCAGTTCTGGTAGTTTCTGTCTCTAAGAATTTGTCCATTTTATCTAAGTTATCCAATTCGTTAGCATACAATTGTCCGTAATCTTTTCTTTTAAAAAAAAATTTTTTTTTTAATGTTTATTTTATTTTGAGAGAGACAGAGTGTGAGTAGGGGAGGAGCAGAGAGAGAGGGAGATACAGAATCTGAAGCAGGCTCCAGGCTCTGAGCTGTCAGCACAGAGCCCGACACAGAGTTCAAACTCATGAACTGAATCATGACATGAGCCGAAGTCAGGTGCTTACCAAATGAGCCACCCAGGCGCCCCTGTCCATAATTTTTTCTTAAAATCTTTTTTAGTTCCTGTAAAAATCACTAGTAATGTCCCCACTTTTGCTTCTGGTTTTAGTAATTTGACTCTTCTCCCTTTTTTCTCAATTCTTTAAGAGCAAGTTGTAAAGGAGCCACGTATGATACTTTTAATTGAACCTGTATTAGACTCAGAGTGAGGGAAAATGAGCAAAGAATGAAGATAAGATGGTTTGAGGGCTGGATTCACCTACATAGTCTCCATTTTGTTGATTCTTAAGCCTTGGGGTGCTGTAAAACCAGTTGCTTTCTTCAATTTGGGTGCAAAAATTTCCTAGCAGTAGATCCATGGTCCTGGTTTTCTCAGTGCCTAACAGTGCTATCAGATATTGTAGGGCATACTAAAGATGTTCTCCTAATGGGTAATTATAGGCACATGATAAAATGTACACTAATGAGAATAAATGCTATTGTATAAAAATTCACCAGCTTCCCAAAGTGAATCTGCTCTGAATATACTGTTTCTTTTCTGGAATTGTATGAGTCTCTTTGTTGTGGCTGTGACAAAAATTCATTTTGAAAAAACAGGTAAAAGGGTCAATTATCCATTTATTGAATCAAAAGAAAGATTAAACAGCTAAACCTGAGATGAGCAAAGCACAACTAAGTCTAAGGAAGAACAGGAATAAGAATTGATTGCCTCTAGTACCCTTGTCATCTCTCCTTTCATGTCTCTTGTAGACTTTATGTTCTTACTTGTACAGTTACCTGTTGGTTGTGGCAGGAAACATGGCTGCCAAAAGCACCAGAATTTCATACCTTATAGTATAGATTCCATGATAGGAGAGGGACTAATTTTTACTCTCTAGATTCCAAATTTTAAAATCTTGGAAAAGATGTATTGGCTCAGCAAAAAGGTGCCTACCCAGTATCAATAACCCTGGCCAGGCCCTTGTAGGAACATGACAGCTCCCACATGTGGAAGAGGTGGGATATAGGAATATTGAAGTTCCTAGGAGAATGGGGATAGTGAATAAGCAGTTTTACGAATGCCCACAATATATCAAAACTTGTAATATATAGGGTGACCAAATGAATGATGTAGTGAGAAAATGGTCCAATCTTGAGTCACTTTTTCTCAGAGAAAAAGGATTTACCCCATTGGTAGGTGTATATATAGTTAAGATATTCTTAGTTAATAAAATCTACCCCCACCCCCACCTCCGGATTGCCCAGGAGTTGTAGGGAGGCTATAGATAGAATTCCAGCAATGCACTTTTTCTCTCTGTTACTCCCTACTATATACCTTTTTACCTATGGTTCTGTCTTCTTTCAACAACTTGAGACATATTTCACACACCATAAAATTCACACATTTGAAATGTACAGCTTAATGGGTTTTGATATATTCATAGTTGTACAGCCCATACTATAAACCAATTTGAGAATATTTTCCATACCCCAAAAGAAAGCCCATGCCCATTGTCAGCCAGTGCCCATGGCTGTCCTTTCTCACTTTCTTCCCTTTCTGCCCCCACCTTCCAGGCAGCCACTTTCTGTCTATGGATTTGCCTCTTCTGGATATTTCATATAAATGGAATCATATACTATGTGGCAGTTATGTTTGGTTTCTTTCATTTAGCATAATGTTTTCATGGTTCATCTGTACTTCATTTTTATTTTTATTTATTTTTTGCTGAATAATATTCCATTGTATGGATATACTACATTTTAATTATCAGTTGCAAATTGGGATAGTGAAAATGGGATTGAGGAATATTTCAGTTGTGGTGAATATGTCTGAAATTGCAGCCCATAAAACCCAGATAGAGTGGGCAGAAGTAAGGGAACCCAAAATAGAGGCAGTAGAACTAGTGAATAGGAAGTTTTATAGTGATCAGAAATCCCAACAAAAACTACAGTAAGAATGATCTCCAGGTTATGATCTGGAGAATTTCTGTATTTAAAATATTGGATGTTTTGAAAAACTAAGACTCAACCTGTATAATGACATATTATGCCAGTTTTTGATTTTCTAAACAGTAACTTTAGTTAAGAATATAATTGCTAAGGGGGCGCCTGGGTGGCTCAGTTGGTTGAGCATCCGACATCAGCTCAGGTCATGATCTCCTGATTCCTGTGTTTGAGCCCCGCATTGGGCTCTGTGCTGATAGCTCAGAGCCTGGGGCCTGCTTTGGATTCTGTCTCTCTCTCTCTCTCTCTCTCTCTCTCTCTCTCTCTCTCTCTTTGCTCTTCCTTTGCTAGTTCTCTCTGTGTGTGTGTGTCTCTCTGTCACTCAAAAATAAATAAACATTAAAAAAAATTTTTTTAAGAATATAATTGCTAAGAATCTTGATAAATTGACCTTTGTATTATTTTAAATTGTAGCTAACTTTTCTTAAATTGGATGTTACAGATTTTCTTTTTTCTTAATTTAGTTACATCAATAAGCCATAGTTTCTACAAAAGCAAATATCTTTCAGTTGTTCATAATAATTAGATTGTTCTGAAATGTTTGATTATAAATATAAAATAATTTGCATTTTTAAATGTATAATTTTCTTTAGGTTGCAGTGTAGGATTTTGGAAGTCCTTCCTCCATCACATCAAAATGGCTTCGCTAATGGACATATCAGCAGTGTAGATGGAGAAACTATTATCATCAGTGATAGTGATGATTCAGAAACACAAAACAGTTCTTTTCAAAATGGGTAAGTGATTTTTGTTAATTTTTTAACTGTGTATCAGATTGACTAATGATATCCCATTGAAATAAGTTTTTCTTTAATCCTTCCTTTCTTCCTTTGTAATCATACAGTATAAAATCCATCTAGGAAATGTGGTTCAACAACACACATTAGAATTTTCAAGATTGAAAGCTACCTTGTTAATTGTAGTCAGCTGCTTAGGAGCACTTGAAGTTCACCTCATTCAATTGCACTTAACACATTCCGTTTTTGTTTACTTGAGAAAATTCATTCTGTACTTTAATTATTATACTTAATTGCTTTATGGTGCATATGGTAAAGACACTAACTTTCTGAAATTCAGTCAGTTGACAACATGGGTCAGCTGAATGCTCCTGGAGAAAAATCCTACAAACACATGTAGATTGGCAATGTCGGGGCCCCTGGGTGGCTCAGTCGGTTAAGCATCTAACTTTGGCTCAGGTCATGATCTCACGGTTAGTGAGTTTGAGCCCCGCATTGGGCTCTGTGCTGACAGCTCAGAGCCTGGAGCCTGCTTTGGATTCTCTCTCTCTCTCTCTCTCTCTCTCTCTCTCTCTCTCTCTCTCTTTTTCTGCCCCTCCCCTGCTCACGCGCTCTCTCTCTGAAAAATAAATAAACATAAAAGAAAAGGATTGTCATTGTCTACAGGTAAATTTAAAAATCTCAGCTGTCTTCAACTGATTAAAAGTCTTCTTACATGTTTTCGTTCCACTCCCTCCTATTCTAAATCTTTATTGCTCCATTCTGTTCCTTCTCTGCCTTATAGGCATCTCAAACTTAAAAATTCTTTTTCCAATGTATCTTATGTTTTTTTCCTTCCCTGTTGTCAGTGAACAGTGCAATAATATTCCAATAAGAAACCTGAGGCCGCTTTTTTTCTTTTGAGTATAGTTGACACACAGTGTTACGTTAGTTTCAGATTTAAGACATAGTAATTTGGGGGTGCCAGCCTGGCTCAGTTGGTAGAGCAATGTGGCTCTTGATCTCTCAGGGTCATGAGTTCAAGCCCCACACTGGGCGTAAAGCTTATTTAGAAAAAAAAAAAGTAATTCAACATCTCTCTGTATATATGCTATATGACTTAGTGATTGAACGACTTTCTCTATACTTACATTATATGACATAGTGATTCAGTAACTCTCTCTATACTCTCACCAAAATATAGCTACTATCTATCACTATACAGTGCTATTACAATACCATTGACTATAATCCTACTACTATACCTTTTTTTTTAATTTTTTTAAATTTTTTTTTCAACGTTTATGTATTTTTGGGACAGAGAGAGACAGAGCATGAACGGGGGAGGGGCAGAGAGAGAGGGAGACACAGAATCGGAAACAGGCTCCAGGCTCTGAGCCATCAGCCCAGAGCCTGACGCGGGGCTCGAACTCACGGACCGCAAGATCGTGACCTGGCTGAAGTCGGACGCTTAACCAACTGTGCCACCCAGGCGCCCCCTGCTATACCTTTTTATTCCTGTTACTTATTCATTCCATAATTGGAAGGCTGTATCTTCCACTCCCCTCTACCCATTTTGCCCATCCCTTCATCCCTCTTCCCTCTGTCAACCATCAGTTTGTTCTCCGTACTTAGGTCTGATTCTGCTTTTTGTTTATTCATTTGATTTTAGATTCCACATATAAGTGAAATTATATGTTATTTGTCTGGCTTACTCCATTTAGCATAATACCCTCTAGTTCCATATATGCTGTTACAAATGACAGGATCTCATCCTTTTTTATGACTGCCTAATATTCCCGTGTGTGTGTGTGTGTGTGTGTGTGTGTGTGTGTGTGTGTGTCTTTACTCATTCATCTATGGATGGACACTTGGGTTGCTTCCATATCTTGGCTGTTGTAAATAATGAAATAAACATAGGAATGGGGTGAATATATCTTTTTGAATTTTCTTTTGTTTTCATTGGGTAGATATCCAATACAAGGAATTATTGGATCATATGGTATTTCTATTTTTAATTTTTTGAGGAACCTCCATACAGTTTTCCACAGTGGCTATACCAGTTAACATTCCTATCAAAGGGTTCCTTTTCCTCCACATTCTCACCAATACTTATTTCTTGTCTTTTTGATTTTTGCCATCCTGACAGGTGTAAGGTTTTGATTTGCATTTCCCTGATTATTAATGATGTTGAGCATTTTTAAAATGTGTCAGTTTTCCATTAGTATGTGTTCTTTGGAAAAATTTCTATTCAAGTCCTCTGCCCATTTTTAATTAGATTATTTGGGGGGTTCTGGTGTTGAGTTGTATCAGTTCTTTATATATTTTGGATATTAACTCCCTGAGGCTACTCTTAACTACTTCCTTTATCTCCTTTGCTTCTGAAATATCAGTAACTGTCAAATTCCTTCAGAACCTTGTAATTCAACTTCTGACTAGAACTATTTTGTCTGATGTTTTTGAACTATTGTATCTATAACTGGCTTTTGAGCATTTGCTGTCTAGGCAGTGTGCTAAGTTCTTTACACGCATATTAGTCACTCCTAGAAGAATGTTATCCTTATTTAACAAGAAGAACGTCTGCTTTAGAAATATTAATTGGCATTGCACAAAGTCACCTAGCTAGTACATTGCCTGACAGAAAAAAATGATTTTTAGATGAGTGAATGAAGCATGACATGGCCCTATATGTTAAGTCTTGATACATCGCATTTTTTGAGTTGCTACAATTAAGTAGAAAAAGAAATTAATAGGTCATTTGTGTCCCTCATTGAATATAGGGTTTATGATGCAAAACTATTGGGGATTATGTAGTTAATATATATCCTTTAGCAGCTCTGACAGTAGTTCATGTGTTTTGTTTGGAGCGTATCAAAGATTGTAACCCTTAAGTGGAGTTAATTATATATTAGTTTATTTATTTTGAGAGAGAGAAAGAGCATGCATGCATGCACGTACAAAGAAAGAGGGAGAGAGAGAGAATCCCAAGCAGGTGAAGCCTGACACGGGGCTCAGTCTCACAGATAATGAGATCATAACCTGAGCCGAAATCAAGAGTCTGGATGCTTAACCAACTGAACTACCCAGGTGCCCCTGTAGTAACCCTTAACCTAATCTTCTGATTCTTGTAGGTGCTGTGAGGTGCTTAGGATGAGGAATGTCTAGACTCTTAGGTTCAGCACTCTATTATTCAGCTCATTAATGTCCTTTCTCTTCCTTATAGATTTGAATATGAACTACATGCATAGTTTGTGGCTAATTTGTTACTTTGAGTATAAAGCAAATTAATTCATAATCCCAGTTAGTAATAATAAATATTTTGCTTGTTATACAAAGCAAATTAATTCATAATCCCAGTTAGTAATAGTAAATATTTTGCTTGTTATATGTACCATTTAGAGCACTTGTGCCACTTATAACAAGCTTATCACAGAATAGTAGTGAATTTGACCGTAATTTCCTATCTAAATATGTTGTGCCTTATCCCGTGAATATAGGTACTTGGGACAGACCCTTGCAGTAGGAAAAGTGAGTAAGCTGGTCAATTACTTTATTCACAGATATTTTAACTTGTTTGTGATTCTCAAAAAATCTGAGCCTTCGCTATACATCAGCATCATAAAATGCCTACTTGTTTGTAGATTTGCTACCACTGTATCCTAAGATACCAGGAAAGGTGAAACATAGTCATCTTTGGACCTTTGTTCTTTTATTTCTATTAATTCAGTAAGTAAGAAATTTACCTTGTCTTGGTTGCTCCCTGACAATAAAACATAATATAGAGTTTTTCATGTTTCAGTAGGGGACTTGAAGGGATGGGAATGGAACAGTTATTGGCATTTTCCATGAGTTGAGCTGTATAAAGGCACCCACATATGTTCTCTTATTTTATTCCTCGGAACCATTCTAAAAGGGTAGATGATCATTTTCTTATATCATTGAGGAGAAATGGAAGTTCAGACTTAGAAAAGTTTTCCAGCATCATAGTTCATAATATCTGCAAGACATACTAAGGCAGCATATTTAGAATTAAACATATTTAGGGGCGCCTGGGTGGCTTGGTTGGTTAAGCGTCCGACTTCGGCTCAGGTCATGATCTCACGGTCCGTGAGTTTGAGCTCTGCGTCAGGCTCTGTGCTGACAGCTCAGAGCCTGGAGCCTGTTGCAGATTCTGTGTCTCCCTCTCTCTCTGCCCCTCCCCTGTTCATGCTCTGTCTCTCTCTGTCTCAAAAATAAATAAACGTTAAAAAAAAATTTTTTTTAAAGAATTAAACATATTTAGAATTTACATAGATCATTAAGATGATCACCAGCGTTTTTTGAGGGAGTGAAGGGTTAAGATATATATAAAACATAATATTTTCTGTTTTAACCATCTTAAGTGTATAATTCAATGGCATTAATTGCATTCACCGTGTCGTACCTCTATCACCACTATTCCCAAAACCTTTTCTTTACCCCAAACAGGAACTCTGTGCCCATTAGGTAGTAATTCTACATTCCCTTCTCTCCCTCTATCACCTAGTAACCTCTAATCTGCTTTCTGTCTCTATGAATTTACTCATTCTAGATATTTCATATAAGTGGAGTCATACTGTATTTGTTCTTTTGTGTCTGGCTTATTTCAGTTAGTACTATTTTTCAAATTACATCCATGTTGTAGCATGTTGAGATTTATGATAGAGCCTTTGGTATACCTGTCTAAATATACTTTAGAATGAGATGAGGCTAATTTTTATAATCATTCCTTTTTAGGGCTAAACATTCCCTTGTATGTATATACTACCTTATATTTATCCATTCAAGTGATAGACATTTGAGTTTCCACTTTTTGGCTATTATGAATAATGCTGCAGTGATTATTGATGTACCAGCACGTATTCAAGTCCCTATTTTAAATTCTTTTGGGTATATACTCAAAAGTGGAATTGCTGAGTCATATGACAGTTGTTTAACTTATTGAGGAACTGCCAAACTGCTTTTCACAGCAGCTCCACTATTTTACATACTTAACAGCAATATATAAGGATTCCGATTTGTCCACATCTTCACCAGCACTCACTATTTTTCGAGTGTTTTGATTATAGCCATCCTAGTGGGATGAAGTGGTATCTCATTGTCATTTTGACTTAAATTTCCTTAATCACTAATGATAATGAGCCTCTTTTCACGTGCTTATTGTCATCTGTGTATCTTCCTTGGAAGATATACAAGTCCTGTACCAATTTTTACATTGGCTTATTTGTCCTTTTGTTCAATTATGAGTTCTTTATATATTCTAGTCATCAGATTTTTTTTAATAGAATATTTTGATACATTTGGGGGAGCATATTCATTAATTTTTTCAAAGTTAGTTTTACATTAGTAAAAGTAAGAAATTAAAGGCTTGACTTTTTATAAAGTTGCTTTCTTTCAGAACAACATATTATTAGCTTACTCCTCAGTCTGGGCATGGACTGCAGAATCTGATTGAATTAAACAGTAAACTACATATTTACCTTTGTAGGTCAGCTTTTGTTGGTGGGCAGCAGTCAGGGTTTTAGGAAGCAGGTTACTTATTTATTTTGAGGATGGGTATTAACACCTTAAACATATGTTTCTTAAACTATATTTGTGAAAGAGGCTGAGAAAATTGTTAGTCTTCTTATCACAAAGCCATGGACAAAGTCATTGACATTGCAGCCTTATACATTTTAGTGCTCTTTGACCCTCAGCTTAACATTCTTGCAGAACTCTCCAACATCTTTGCCAGACAGAACTGGGTTCTAGAATAACACTATGAAGTGATTTTCTCCTTCAGCTATTTACCATGGGATTCATGACAGAGCCTTTGTTGTACGGATCTAAATATACTTAAGAATGAGATGAGGCTAATTTTATACAGTTAGGATACTTTGTGTAGATTATATAATATAAAGAATAGTTTAAATTTAAAATTATTCATTTATTTTATGTATATATAAGCACATTTTATTTTAAAAATTGACTTGCTACTCTCACAATTGTAGCAGTAAATAAAAGTTAAGACTAGAGAAGATAATTTAATTTGCATCATATAGAACATAACAGATTTAGGGTTTTATCTGTTAGTCCTGCTCTTTGAAACATGCATATTGTGTATCTGCTCTTAGTGTTCCTTTACTCATCTCATGTTTGCCCATCAAGTGTGGATTGAGTAATGTTATACTTATGTCTACTATTGTTCCTCTCCCTTCAAAGTTACTAAAATATTTAAAGAAAATTTATATTTGAAAACCCTCACATCTTGTTGAGACCAGTCTCTGTAACTACATGATGCAAATTTCCTTTCTTAATGAAAAAGCCAAGTACAATTTGCTCCTTTGCAATCACAAATTCTCCGAAAATTGAACTAAATTGATAGACAGTACCAACTAAAACAGTCCTGAAAGTCCTGAAAATATTCACTAGCTTACCATCTGATTTTAGTAGGCAGGTATGCCAAGTATACGTCAGTGTGTTTAGTTGCTTTTAGGGTTTGTAGAAGAAACTAAGTACAGTATCTATAGCAACTCAGATTGGTAGGTAAATAACACTTTGTAATAATATACTCTGCTATTGTGATTTAAGGCTTTACAAATTTAAGGCCCTTTACAATGGATCAGTGTTTTATGCAGTCCTATCTAGGCAGGTATTATTTAAAGTTTTAAAATATCATAAAAACATTATCCTAACTTGAAAATAGTACATGAACAAGATACATTTTTGGTAACATCTTATATCCTAGTGGTAATTTGCAAGAGCACAAGGAAAAACTAGGAACCTTGAGGAATATATTGTATATCCTGTTTAAAATTCTTTATGCACTGACTTTCTTCATGCAGTGTAATCTGACTGTATTGTTAACCTGCTTAATTGTTAGTAAGATTACAGAATGTGAGTGTTATTTTTAAAGAAGTAGATCTAATTGTTTTGCTAATTGTAATTCATATATGAAATTTTAATGTATGAGAAGGTTAGCATTTGAAATTAAAACAAAAAAACCCATAAGTAACCATTTGTGCTGAAAGCTTAATTATCTGGTCTTTTGTCATTTCTATTGTACTGTTATAGAAAAAATTTTAATTGCTTTTGTATTACCAATATTACCATGGAATAGCAACAAATGGAATTTCCATTTTGAGAAAATAAAAGTAGAACTAAAATTTAACATATATAATGGGCATATTGAAATATATATTTATAAAATAAATGATAAAATTTTATGAATAAATCATTGGAATAGCAATCTGATTTCTATAAATGTAACATTAGGTGTTAGTGTGCTATATAGAACTGGTAACAGATCTGCACTTGTTGGCAATTAAATCAGTCCATTAGTCACAGTCATGGTTAAGGTCACTACATTCCATTTAGTATTCCAGCTGTTTAGGCCTAGGCTTTAGGAAGCAAAGAAGAAAAATTATTAAAATGGGGTTTCTTTTTAATATTGTCTTTTAATTCCTGTCTTGTAGGTAAATCCATATGATAAGCAGTTTCTGTTGGTCTCTAATAACTGTACTTCTTTGGAAAGAATCCAATTATGATTTTTATCCTGTATAGAGTTTTGTGTAAGAGTTACAACAAAACCCCCATAAGAATATTTGCACTGATTGGAAAAAAAGATTTTGATTCTATTATGCTTTATTTTCACAAATGAATTTCATGACATAGCAAGAAAAAACAAAAAAATAATTTTATACATGAAAAGTCACCTTTTTATAGCCTTAAATCCATTAAGATAAAGTCCACAAACAAGTTTTCTATAAACAAATAATATATAAACAAATTTATAATTCTGACTTAAAATAAAATTATGTACTGCCACTTTTAGTAATCTTTTAATTCTACTTGATCATCCCCTATATGTATAAAATGGTAGTGATTAATTGCTAAGTTAACACCTCTTCAGAAAACTATATTAAGATTAAAAACTCAGTCAATCAAATCTGTTGTTCTTGAACACCTGCCACTGATTCATTAAAACTTGTTTTTCTTTTTTCCCCCTCTTTTCATTTCAAGAAATTCCTTTATTGGAAACCCACATCAGTGTTGCTCTCTGAACACTTAGAGTTCTCTCTCTTTGGCTCTTTTGGAACAGTGCTTTTCAAACTGCAGATTATGGCCTCATGTATGTTGTGAAATTAATTTAATGAGGAACTTTAATAGAATAGAAAATATTAGATTGCATTTCATATAGTCAGGGTGAATGATTAAATATATCTTCTAGTTTCTGTGTATCCTGGGTCTCCATGTAAAGATCCTTGGTCTTCCAACTAGGAACTTAATGCTGTTAAAGGTGAACACTTCAGTTTTATTTGTATGATTGTCTCCTGCATCCCTTTTGTGTGGAGTCTCTCCCCACCCCCCACTTTGTGTTTACTGTATTTATATCACTTTGACTGTATCTGACCCTCATTGCTGAATGCTTCCTTTGTCATCCTTTCATATAATTTTCTTCTCAGTAACCCTTACTTACACCCCCATTACATATGCATGTGCATGCACAGGGGCAGCTTTTAAGAGTCCAACCACTTGTCTCCCTGCTGCACCACTACCACCTTAGTCTGTTGTGCCATCAGTTCTCACTTGGTTCATTGCATTAGCTTTCTAAAGAATATCCTTGTTTGCACTCTTGCCCCGTAGTCTGGCAGCCAGAGTGATCTTTCTGATCTGATAAGTTAAGTCATTATCACCCCATTATTCAGTATCCTCTAGTGTCTTTTCTGAGTAAAATCTAAATGGTGGCCTATAATCTAGCCCTTCTATTTCCTCTCTGGCTGTATCTTCTTTTATTCTCCTTATTTATTCTGCTTCTTTTAGAAACCATGCCTACATCCACCCCAGGGCCTTTACACTCCTTTCTCTCTTCCTTTAAACTTATTTTCAAGATTTTCTCATGAGTTGCTCCCTCTTTTCTTTCAGATCTCTGCTTAAATGTTAAATTCCTATAAGCCCTATCTCATCAATTTATCAGGACTGTCACTATCTAAAATAGACTACCTCTACCTGGCGATGTATTCCCTTGATAGCACTTACCACCTACTCTGTTGTGTATTTTTGTTTGTTTGCCTGTATCTCCCCAATATAGTTCTATTTTGTTCACTACTTAATCCTTATTGTTTAGTATTTGGCACATTATAGGCTTTTAACTATTTATTGGATAGATGGATGAATGCATCCTCAAAGGGAAGAAAAGATGAGAAGTTGGTGGAGGCAAGGATTAAAGGTATAGCCTCTGCCAGGTCTTAAAACAGGGTAAACTACATTATCTCTGCTTTTGCTCTTGGATTACATAGCTATGAAGAAGAAAGCTTAAAAGCAAATCCAAGAGCTATTTTGTTTACAAATTTATCTTATCTAAACTCGGTACTCATCTCTAGTTGATTTCTTCACACAGGAAAATTTATTGAATGAGTAAAATACCTACCTAAGATAAAATAGTGCTTTGTACTATTTTGGCTAATAAACTTGTGAGGGATGTCAGTAACTTATAAAATTCTAGTTAAACTGGGGTGCCTGGGTGGCTCAGTCGGTTAAATGTCTGACGTCAGCTCAGGTCATGATCTCATGGCTCATGAGTTTGAGCCCCGCGTCGGGCTATGTGCTGACAGCTCAGAGCCTGGAGCCTGCTTCAGATTCTATCTCCCTCTCTCTCTGCTCTTCCCCCGCTCGCACTCTGTCTCTCTCTCAAAAATAATAAATATTTAAAAAAAATTTTTTTTAATCCTAAACTAAAAACTCCTTAGATTCTGTGACAGTATGTTCTTAGAACCTAGATTTCCATTTAAAAGCTCACATTTTCAGACGAATTATTAACTGATTTGTGTTTTTGCTCTTTTTAGGAAGAAAAAAGATGCAGTTGACCCCTTATTATTCAAGTACAAGGTGCAACCCACTAAAAAAGAATTGTATGAGTGTGCTATTGTTAAAGCAACACAGATCAGGTAAAACTTGGTTTCTATCTATGCTGGTTTAAAAGACAATAATTATGTTTGATTAAGAAGATTCACTATATGGGCGCCTGGGTGGCTGAGTTGGTTAAGCGTCTGACTGTTGATTTTGGCTCAGGTCATGAACTCATTGTTTGAGCCTTGCCTCAAAGGCAGTGTGGTGTCTGCTTGCGATTATCTCTCTCCCTCTCTCTCTGCCCCTACCCCACCCTAAATAAGTAAATAAATAAATAAGGGGTGCCTGGGTAGCTCACTCAGTTAAGCATCCGACTTGGGCTCAGGTCATGATCTCTCGAGGTTGGTGAGTTCGAGCCCTGCGTGTGGCTCTGTGTTGACAACTCAGAGCCTGGAGCCTACTTCAGATTCTGTGTCTCCCTCTCTCTCTTCCCCTCCCCCGCTTACACTCTGTCTCTCTCAAAAATAAATAAAAAAAGGTTAAAAAAACAAAAACACCACATGTGGCTAGTGGGTGCCATGTAGGACAATATCATTCTTGAGGACTAGTATATTTATTCAATAGTCAAAAGATAATTACCTTCTTATTGTCATGTACTGTATGTATGGTGCTAGGATAGCACAGTAAACCAGTCCTTTCTTTCCTATAATCCTTTCTATATGAAAAGAATATACATTTTGAGGAGGCTACTACTTTAAAACTTCTGTCTTGTTCATTCACTCATAGAAGCTTTTAATTTGACTTTTTCTTGAAAGGAATACATTGAATTCAGTTAAAACATTTACTTTCCGAGGCACCTGAGTGGCTCAGTCAGTTAAGCGTCTGACTTTGGCTCAGGTCATGATCTCACTGTTTGTGGGTTTGAGCTCCTCACTGGGCTCTACGTGGAGCCTGTTTAGAATTCTCTCTCTCTCTCTCTCTCTCTCTCTCTCTCTCTCTCTCTTTCTGTGCCCCTCCCTTGTGTGTGCTCTCTCTCAAAAATAAATAAGTAAACATTAAAACAACAACAACAACAACGTTTACTTTCCTTCCAGAACTTTTCCAGAAATATTTGAATGTTTGGAGTTTGTTTTGTTTTGTTTTTGGTGGTGTTATGTTTGTGTTTTTCTCAATTTGGGGCCAAGGAGAATCAAAAATAGCAAATTTTTAGAATATTTTTTTGAGAGAGAGAGAGCTCAGACACATGTGTGAGCCAGGGAGGGGCAAAGGGAGAGGGAGAGAGAATCTCAAGCAGGCTCCATGACACGGGGCTCAATCCTCACAACCGTGAGATCATGACCTAAACCAAAAGTAACAGTTGGTTGCTTAACCAACAGAGCCACCAGGTGCCTCTGTTTTTAGAACCTTAATCCTATGAATTTATTTTAGAATTTGATAAAACCTGTGTTCAAGAATGTTCAAAACATCCATTTAAATGTTGACAGTGTTATGTGACATCTGGTAATCTACTGATTAATTTTTTTAAAGAATTTTAATGGTGGTATTTGGAGGAATGATCATCTAATTTTAAAAAATTTGGTTTACTCTCTGTAGTATATTTTCCTTGAGGTTTATTTGATTTCTAAATGGTTCTTAAGCACCAAATGCATATACTATTTTTGTAACAAACATTTATAATAGATCTACTTGAGTAGATATTATAACATTCTACATAAATATTTGTGAAGTTTCTCATAACTTCTACATAAATACCATTGGAAAATGAATTGTCCTTTTCCTAGGCTTGAAATGAAGTTTATGGGTTTACAGAGATTATAGAGTTCAAACTGAATTCTTTTATACTAACACTTTACTCTTTCTCCTCCTTTTTCCACTGTAGCCGGAGAAAACACCTATTTTCTCGTGATAAATTAAAGCTTTTTCTGAAGCAACACTGTGAACCACAAGATGGAGTCATTAAAATTAAGGTAATCAGAGCAGTGAAATTATTTGTTGGAAGGAAGAAGAGAGAGAAATGGGCTGTGTTACTTAGTTAAAACATCGCAGAATTTTTTTTTTTTTTTTTTTTTTTTAGAAAGAGAGAACATGGGCAAAGGCAGTGGGCAGAGGGAGACAGAGAGAGAATCCCAAACAGGCTCCATGCCCAAAACAGAGCTCAATGCAGGGCTTGATTCCACAACCATGAGATCATGACATGAGCCAAAATCAAGGGTTGGATGCTTAACCAACTGAGCCACCCAGGCACCCCAGAAATGTTATTTCAAAGTTGATTGAAAATAGTTCTTTTTGGGGTGCCTGGGTGGCTCAGTCGGTTAAGCAGCTGACTTCGGCTCGGGTCATGATCTCGCAGTCCGTGAGTTCGAGCCCCGCATCGGGCTCTGTGCTGACAGCTCAGAGCCTGGAGCCTGTTTCAGATTCTGTGTCTCCCTCTCTCTGACTCTCCCCCGTTCATGCTTTGTCTCTCTCTGTCTCAAAAATAAATAAACATTAAAAAAAAAATTAAAAAAAATAAAATAAAAAAGAAAATAGTTCTTTTTACCTGTAGCCAATTGTTACTAATTTTCTCTCTGTTTAAGGATTAAATACTATTTTGCAATTGCTAGAATTACTAGGTGGCTCAGGTAGTGTACTTTTTTTTCCCCTTGTAAAAAAAAAAAAAATCAACCAAGACAGGTGATAATAGATGGAAAACTTAGAAAAAGAAAATGTTATAGGGGAAGGAGGCAACTATATTTTTCTAAGTGTGGTTCTGGCTTACAAAAATAAGTTCAATACACAATGGAGTACTATGTGGCAATGAGAAAGAATGAAATATGGCCCTTTGTAGCAACGTGGATGGAACTGGAGAGTGTTATGCTAAGTGAAATAACCCATACAGAGAAAGACAGATACCATATGTTTTCACTCTTATGTGGATCCTGAGGAACTTAACAGGAACCCATGGGGGAGTGGAAGGAAAAAAAAAAAAGAGAGAGAGGTTAGAGTGGGAGAAAGACAAAGCATAAGAGACTCTTAAAAATTGAGAACAAACTGAGGGCTGAT
>NW_024412396.1:13239057-13284369 GCF_014898765.1 Herpailurus yagouaroundi | reverse complement strand
TTGGGATGAGCACTGGATGTTGTATGGAAACTAATTTGACAGTAAATATCATATATTTAAAAAAAAAACAAAAATAAGTTCAAAGAACAGATCCTACTGGATAAGAAAACAATATATATAATAAAAAGAACATCAGAGACCAATACTAAGCAGATGGGTTATATTTTATTCAGAAACATTCAAAGGGAAAAATCAAGTTTAGAAATCTCACATGTGTAACGAAAGTTAAATGGTAAAACAAAAACTAATTTTTTTAATTGAGAAATACTTTACTCATATTGGGAGAAATACGTAAAAAAGCAGTGGAATGGGCAGAGGGATGTATGCATGTGTCAAAATCAGCTACCGTATGATTAAGATTTGTGTAACTCATAATATGTGTTATATGAAAAGGAAATAAATGTTTAAAAAAGAATATATGAATTTACTCTGTGAAAAATAGCATTTAAGATCTCTAGAGACCAAGACAGATTATTTAACAAATAAAACTGGGACACTTGGTTAACTTTGGAAAAACAAAGTTAGATCTAACACAAAGGAGGGAAAAAAGGAAATGAAACAATTCTTAATGTTATGCATACTAAAGAACAAGAGGAAAGAAATACCAAGGATAAGACTGATTTGAAATATAAACTTATTTAGGTTTAAAAACATCATGAGGGGGGCGCCTGGGTGGCGCAGTCGGTTAAGCGTCCGACTTCAGCCAGGTCACGATCTCACGGTCCATGAGTTCGAGCCCCGCATCGGGCTCTGGGCTGATGGCTCGGAGCCTGGAGCCTGGAGCCTGTTTCCGATTCTGTGTCTCCCTCTCTCTGTGCCCCTCCCCCGTTCATGCTCTGTCTCTCTCTGTCCCCAAAAAAATAAATAAACGTTGAAAAAAAAATTTTAAAAAAAAAAATAAAAACATCATGAGGGGCACCTGGGTGGTTTAGTCAGTTAAGCATCCGACTCTTGACTTTGGCTCAGGTCATGATCTCACCGTTCATAAGTTCGAGGCCAGCTTCAGGCTCTGTGTGAATGGTGTGGAGCCTGCTTGGGATGCTCTCTCTCCCTCTCTCTACCTCTCCCTCACTTGTGCACATGCTGTCTCTCTCTCAGAATAAATAAATAAACAAAAAAATAAGTAAATAAATAAAAATGTAATGAATGCATTTCAAGGGCAAAGTGCTAGAAGAAAACTACTTTCAGTTAATACAGTGAGGAACTCAAATCAATTAGAAAAACGTAAGTACCCCAGTAGAAAAATAGACAAATAGGCATGATCAAACTTCACGATGGATGAAATATAAAAACTTAAAAACATAAGATAGAATCATCTGAAAAATAATTTTTTTAATGTGAGCATATTTATGTATTTGTCTTGATAATAAGAAAATGCTTAAATTGTGCTCAATCTATGCATCATTTAAAACCACAGGTAGCCATGTTAAAAAGAAGCTTCCAAAAAGCTAATGAATCAAATACTTGTGAGAAGTGGCTAGAACAGTACCTAGCACAGGGAGGCAGTCAGCCAATATGTGAATAGTTAGTTGTGGTATGTGTATCATAAATAGCAAGTTGACCAATTTCCCTAATTTACAAAAATCTCTTAATATCAGTTAACAAAAACAACCCAATTGGGAGAAAATGATAAAGAGCATCAGCGGTTTTTTACCAAGGAAAGTAGTCAATAAACATGAACAGAAGTTCAGCGTAATAAATACATGAAAATTAGGGGTGCCTGGGCGGCTCAACTGGTTAAGCGTCCAACTGTTGATGTCAGTTCAGGTCATGATCTGGCAGTTAATGAGTTCGAGCCCCACATCGGGCTCTATGCTGATGGTGGAGAGCCTGTTTGGGATTCTGTCTCTGCCGCTCCCCCGTTTGTGCTTTCTCTCTCTCTCAAAATAAATAAACATAAAAAAATTTTTTTTAATAAGTAAATGAAAGTTAAAGTGACAGTAAACAATTTTCTCTTTGAGTAACAAAAGATTATTAGTGGGTTTTCTAGTGTACTTGCATACATGTTGCAAGCACATATGCATACACACACACACACACACACACCCAAAGACAATAAAGTTTGATCCTGATGTGGTAAGTGTTGTCTGCTGTTAGGAGTGCTAAAAGGACACAAAGATATATTAGTTTATTGTGTATTATGTATGTATAAATAAGGAACATTGGCAATTAATGTATTAAAGCCTATTTTGACCTTTTTTGAGCATATATATTTGAAAAGAAACCACTCATATCTTTATACGTATGGGCATTTGTATATTCAGGCGTTATATATATGGGATAGTCAACAACCATCTTAATAGACTTTAATGTAGAATCTTTAAATAGAGTCTTGATTTATTATGATGGCCAGAACTCATTGAATTTTAAATGTTAAAAGCTATGTTCTATCCACTAAGATTACAATTACTACATAGAAAATTTAATCCCCAGTTGAAGTGTTTCAGTTTTGTTAAAAATTTAAATTTTTGTATCATTTTCTTATACATTTTCTGAAAGATATTTCTATAAGTAGCATGTTTTCTTCTAGAGAAAGAAAGAATAATGATCTTGGCTGTTAGGACAAAAGTAATCTTCAGAATTACTAATCAAAAATAAAAAGGTTAAAGTTGGACATGAATGAAAGGTGAACATGTTCTGAAACTTTTTTGGATTTAGTGGTTATCCTAGAACCACACCACTTCTGGTAGGAATGAGTTTGACTTCGGGATGCCTGGGGGGCTCAGTTGGTTAAGCATTCGACTTCGGCTCAGGTCATGATCTCACGGTTCGTGTGGGTTCAAGCCCCACATCCCGCCCTGTGCTGACGGCTCAGAGCCTGGAGCCTGCTTCGGATTCAGTGTCTCCCTCGCTGCTCCTCCCCCAGTCATGCTTTATCTCAAAAATGAATAAACATTAAAAAAAATTTTTTTTTAATGTGTTTGACTTATCTGAACTTAAACTCTATTGAAAGTTGATAATTTTTCAGCATTTCTGCTGTCTGCCACATCAACTTTAAAATTTGATATAAGTCTTGGGGTGCCTGGGTGGCTCAGTCGGTTGAGCGTCTGACTTCGGCTCAGGTCACGATCTCGCGGTCCGTGAGTTCGAGCCCCACGTCGGGCTCCGTGCTGACAGCTCAGAGCCTGGAGCCTGTTTCAGATTCTGTGTCTCCCTCTCTCTCTCTGACCCTCCCCCATTCATGCTCTGTCTCTCTCTGTATCAAAAATAAATAAACGTTAAAAAAATTTTTTTAAAAAAATAAATAAAATTTGATAAAAGTCTTTAAATTAAAAAAAAAAGTCTTTAAGTTATCACCCTGAATGGGGGGGGGGGGGAATCTAAAATGTACAGCAGTTAAGAAATGGTTGAGAAAAAGTGTATTGGGTTGATACAGTGGGTTTTTTTAAAGATTTTATTTTTACGTAATCTCTAACATCCAAAGTGGGGCTCAAACTTAACAACTCTGAGATCAAGAGTCACCTCCTTCACTGACTGAGCCAGCCCAAGCACAGTGGACTTTAAATGTTAAGTCATTGGGTTATTTATTTACATAGAAAATTCCATACAAAATTAGTCAAAACAAAGCAAACTGCAAAAGATTATTATATAAATGTAATTTTATAATGGTTTTAGAATTTAAGAAACTGTTGAAACATTCTTGTGTATTTTATGTGAAAAAATTCTTTGCATTGTGGTTTTCCTTCTGGTAAAGCTAATTAATAATAGATCAAGTAAATCAGCTAAAATGTGTGATACTGTATATTAACACATGAAATTCTATGTTGAAATCTTTTCAACCTGGTCTTTAACAGCAGTCATACATGACATTTTAGAGTACATCTATAAATGGTTTCCTAATTGTGTTATTATTGTACCCTATATTTTTTTTATGAAGGCGTCATCTCTTTCAACATATAAAATAGCAGAACAAGATTTTTCTTATTTCTTTCCTGATGATCCACCCACATTTATCTTCAGTCCTGCTAACAGAAGAAGAGGGAGACCTCCCAAACGAGTATCTATTAGCCAGGTAAGTAGAGAATGGATAAAAACTACATTGTAGCTCTTAATAAAACTATTCATAATCAAGAGCAGTGTTTGGCTCCCCTCACCCACATAGCTTTAGGAAGGAACACATTCCTTCATATACAGTGTATGTATTGTGCATTGAAAACTACTTAGCAGTGAGGCCTGTAGAAGTCTCAAGTGTGAATTAGACATAGCTTTAATGCCACAGGGATTTTATACCAAAGTGGAAGCAAGCATATAAGCAGTTACTGAAATACAGGGAATAAATCATGGAATCAAAACATGAAGAACGTTTAAAAGATATGAAATAATAAAAATATCACACTAAACAGGTTACACACCATTATGCTCACAAGAAGTACCATAAAAATAAATCCTTTTGGGGCGCCTGGGTAGCTTAGTTGGTTGCGTGACCGACTTTGGCTCAGGTCATGATCTCGCAGTTTTTGAGTTCAAGCTCCGCGTTGGCTCTGTGCTGACAGCTCAGAGCCTGAAGCCTACTTCAGATTCTGTGTCTCCCCCTCTCTCTACCCTTCCCCTGCTCACGCTCTGTGTCTGTCTCTCAATAGTAAATAAATGTTAAAAAAAATGTTTTTAATAAAAATAAAATAAAACCTTTTGACATTATTAACATTTACCACAAGAATATTTTTGACATGCACTTCTTTCATATTTGATGTCTACGCCATTTAGTTTATAAGGTACCTTAGAAAAATTTTTTGTTTTTTCTAATGCACATATTTAAGGCTGACCTTGTAGATTACCAGTTGTTTTTCCTGGGAGGTTTTTGTACTAATTTGTAGAACTATAGAACTAACCTCATATTCTGTATGTTACTATGATTAAAGTTACTAAAGTTTTGTTAGGCTTAGAATAAAACCTCATTGTAGTATAAGGAAAGTATAATTGATGAGAGTGTTTAAAACTTTATTATTATTGTAAGAACAAGGCAGACCATCTGTCTGAAAAGTTGTGGTGTTCTATAACTAGTTTCTCTGTTTGTTTTTTTAGGAAGACAGTGTTAATAAACAAACAATTGCAGGTTATAAGAACAAAGCTACTAAAGAAAGAGACAAACTTTTGAAGCAAGAAGAAATGAAGTCACTGGGTGAGTTTTAAGATTCTCTTCAAAAACTGTTTAGGTACAGGAAAGAATATTTCTCTTGCTTTCTGAAATGGCATATTTCTGTTATTTGGGTTTTTTCTTTTTTTCCTTGTAAGCATAAATATTTCTTGCCCCTTAGGTATCTATAAATTTTTATGCTGAATAAAATCCTGTGTTCATCTCTTAAAACAATATTTCAAGGGAGAGCATATCCCCTGTTAAACCAAGCTAATGCTTAGATTAAGCACAAATTGGAGTTTCCATGGCTTACAGACTGTTTGGGGCCATTTTTTTGCTTTATAAAACAGTGCTTTCCAGACGTGACTGTACATATGAATCACTTGGGAATCTTATTAAAATGAAGATTCTGAATTAGTAGGTCTGGGTGGGAGAAGAGATTCTGCTTTTCTAAAAAGGTGATACTTTGCTCCTGGTCTTAGGACCAGGGCTTCAAAGCAGGGCTTTGAAATAGCACGTATGTTTGTCCCTGGTCAGTAGTTTGTCTTAAATGCAGCCAACTTGCTTTCCCATTTGAATCACCTGCTGGCTTCCTCCAGCAGTTTACAACACCTGAGTCTACTGATCCCATTTAAACATAAATTATTTCAGGAATTCTTTTGTTACATTAAAAAATGTGTTGTTTTCTGTCTGTGAACAGTTCTAAGTTTGACCTTCTCTACAGCTTTTGAAAAGGCTAAATTAAAAAGAGAAAAAGCAGATGCCCTAGAAGCAAAGAAAAAAGAAAAGGAAGATAAAGAGAAAAAGAAGGAAGAATTGAAGAAAATTGTTGAAGAAGAGAGACTGAAGAAGAAAGAAGAAAAAGAGAGACTTAAAATTGAAAGAGAAAAGGTATTCATTCAAGTATTTTAGCTATGCTGTCTATATAATAGTATTTTACATATTTAAATTCATAGTTAATTTTTAAATGCTTTTACCACTTTGATTCACATTTCTAGTTGTTCATAGAGTGCTGGATAAACACTTGTTGATTTATCTCTCTTTTGCTTTGGAAAATTTAGTAATTTAAGGTTCAACATGTAAATACATGGCCTTTACACCCTAAAGCCCCTTAAGTACAATTTTAAAGTTGATTTTCTTCATTATTTAGAGTTTTTAATTTAGGGAAAATGATATGCATAAAACTTGCAAAAGTAAAATATGTGATTAGAAAAAATACAATAAGATCAAGACCCCTGGTTGGCTCAGTCAGTTAAGTGTCCAACTCTTGATTTCAGCTCAGGTCATGATCCCAGGGTTGTGGGATCAAGTCCCGTGTCAGGCTCCATACTGAGCCTGGAGCCTACTTAAGATTCTCATTCTCTCTCCCCCGCTCTTGCTCTTTCCAAACAAAAAAACAAAATCTGCAAATAACAAGAAAGAGTGTTCTTACTCTCCTTGAAGAATAAAGTATCTGTAAAAATAGATTGCTCAGCAAATCTCTTATAATCTTTAGTAGTGGATATTCCCTAGAGAATTCTGTAGCTGTTTTCTTCCAGAGTCAGTCAGTGTCCTTGGTTTTCTGGGATATTTACAAGTGGCCCTAGATGATCCTGTTACACACTGTGCTCATTTAAATTGCCTGTAGTTTCTTGAACTGTTTCAAATAGGCCATTGGTTAGGATGGGGATGGAAGTATCTAATACATGTACACTCCAGAAAATTTAGAAGGGGGCACCAGGGTGGCTCAGTTGGTTAAGCATCACACTTCAGCTCAGGTCATGAGGTTCTTGGGTTTAAAGCCCCATGTTGGGCCATCAGGCTCTGTGATGACAGCTTGGAACCTGGAGTCTGCTTCAGATTCTGTGTCTCCCTCTCTCTGTCCCTCCCCTGCTTGTGTTCTATCTCAAAAATAAATAGACATTAAAAACAATTTAAAAAGGAAAGAAAAGCAAGTGCACTTAAAAAAAATATTAGAAGAAAACCACTTGTAATCTAAATGGTAATGTTTAGAGGTAGCATTTTTTTTTTTTTTTTTTTGGAAAGAGAGAGAACACAAGTAGGGGAGGGGCAGAAACAAAGAGGGAGGCATCATCCGAAACAGACTCCAGGCTCTGAGCTTTCTGTCCAGAGCCCAGTGCATAGCTGGAACCCATGAGTTGCAAGATTATGAACTAAGCCAAAGTCGGACACCTGACTGAGCCACCCAGGTGCCCTGAGATCGCATTTTCTCCTAACACTTTGATTAATTTATTTCTAATCTTTATTCTGGGCCCTAAAAAAGAGAGATACAGCATTTATAATTTTGTATTTTTGTTTATTTAACATTATTGTAGGGCTGCTGGGTAGCTCAGTCTTAAGTGTCCAACTCTTGATTTTGGCTCCGGTCACTATCTCTCGTTTCATGAGATCAAATCCTACATTGGGCTCTGCGCTGAGAGTCTGGAGCCTACTTGGGGTTCTTTCTTTCTCCCCATCTACCCCTTTCCTGCTTGCATGTGTACACATGCATATGCTCTCTCTCCCCCTTAAAATAAATAAAAATTTTAAAAACACGTTTTTAAAAATGTTGTAAGCATACTTTCATGCTTAAATAAATAAACTAAGGTGGAATTTTTAGTGACTGTGTAACAGTTAATCAAATAGATACAGGTAAGTGCTTTATAATTTTTGCTCATAAATGATGATACCCGTTCAAATTTATGAATAAGAGTCTTTCCTATTTTTGGATTATGTCCCTGGATAAATTTGTAGAAGTAGAATCTTATGTCAAAGGGTAGGAACATTTTAAAAACTTTCTATACAAACATATGTGGATATTTGTTTGCTAAACATGTGCTTATTTACATTCTTAGCAACAATGATTGAGAACACCCATCTTATTACATCCTACAAGAATTATCTGGGGTGGGGAGTGGAAGACTTAGTACAGCAGACTATTTAAAGCACAATGAATAAGTTCTGTAACTGTCTCTAGTCACTTTATGTTAAAAATTTGGTAAGTGCACATCTATTACCTTCAGTGGTCCTAAATTTCAAAGGAAGAGAATAATATTAACATACGTTAAACATTTATTGGAAAATAAGTATATAATGTAATAAATAAAAATTATTTATACTCTGCTTCACTGGAGACTTTTTAGGGTCATTATTTACCTTGCAGTTTCAAATACCAGAACCAAGAAGTATCAAAAGACCAAGTGAGCAAGAGAAATGGTCGGGAATAAAAGAAAAAGAAGTCCACCAACTGTGTTCTGATAATTGCTTTTACTTACTGGTCCCTCTGTGTATCCCTAAGCTGTTAGGGTTAAATGAATCTTGAAAATAACAACTACATTTCAAATATAGGAGGAGGTTTTATTTTAGGTACTCTAATAATTGTTACTTTACTTTGTCAGGATTTAATTGATTTGAAATAGAGCTGCTGTAGGCAGAGTCAGATTGAATTAATATTTATCCAGGAGCTACTATGTGTGAGACATTTTCCATATTTATAGCAGTTGTATTGGCAGGTGTTGTTTTGATCTGTGGTTCTAACACTTTAGCATGCATCAGAATCACCAGAAAGATTTAATGAAAACATCAACTGTTGGGGCACCTGAGTGGCTCAGTCTGTTGAGTGTCTGACTTTGGCTCAGGTCATGATCCCACTGTTCATGGGTTCAGGCCCCATGTCGGGCTCTGTGTTGATGGCTTGGAGCCTGGAGCCTGCTTTGGATTCTGTGTCTGCCTCTATCTCTGCCCCTCCCCCACACGCGTGCATGCGTGCTCTCTCTCTCTCTCTCTCTCAAAAATGAATAAACATTTAAAAAGTGAAAAACACACAAACAAGCAAAATCAACTCTTGGTCCCAACCCCAGAATTCCTTGTTCAGTAGGTATGGGATGGGGCCCAGCTATTTGTAATTCTTACAAGTTCTCAGGTGATAATGATGCTGCTTTACAAGGTTCTTAGAAGTGGGGTGCCTGGGTGGCTCAGTTGGTTGAATGTCCGACTTCGGCTCAGATCATGATCTCGGGGTTTGTGAGCTCGAGCCCCGCATCAGGCTGTGTGCTAACAGCTTGGAGCCTGGAGCTGCTTTGGATTCTGTGTCTTCCTCTCTCTCTGCCCCTCACCTGCTTGCAGTCTCTCTCTCTCTCTCAAAAATAAATAAACATTAAAAAAAGTTTTTTAAAAAGCCAAAGTTCTTATAAGAAACTTTATGAACCTTTTGTTTTAGGAAAGAGAAAAATTACGTGAAGAAAAACGAAAATATATGGAATACTTAAAACAGTGGAGTAAACCTAGAGAAGATATGGAATGTGACGATCTTAAGGTATAAGTATGTTATGTGATGTTTCACGCCCATGCTCTGTGTGCCCTATGTGGCTTTGCTGATGAAATTTTTCTTTCATAGTGGCTTCTTCATATTTAAGAGGAATAGCCAATTAACCAAATGCTATATTTAGAGTTCCAAAACAGCATTATTAGTATTTTGTAACAAACTTTGATAATGCTTCTTATTCCGCAGACTTAATGGGTCATTTGTGTGATCGTTGGTAATCCAGTATTATCCAGATCGTTGGTAATCCAGTATTCATCTCAGTTTATAAAGAACCATTTCTAAGTTCAGTAGACAGTGGATTAATTCTATTCTATATCCTAAGGAAATCCTGCATTGAAGATAATATTGGCACAGCTAATGCCTGATCTGAGAATCTTAGGTTAAAAGTCCCTCTTAACTAGAAAATGCAGTGAGAAATATACTTTAGCCCAAAGTTGTTCTTAGTTCAATAAAGAAAAAATCCCTAGTGACTGTGATTTAATAAAGCTGGAATAAGGCCAAGACACACATCATTTTAAAAGTTCCAGGGCGCCTGGGTGTCTCGATCATGATCTCGCAGTTTCATGGGTTTGAGCCCCACATCAGGCTCTGTGCTGACAATGTGAAGCCTACTTGGGATTCTCTCTCTCTGCCCCTTCCCCACTGACACTGTCTGTGTCTCTCTCAAAAATAAACTTGTAAAACAATTTTTAAGAAGTTCCAAAGGTGATTGTGATAAACATCTAGGGTTGAGAACCACTAGTCTACATGAAATAAATCTTACTAGGTAAAGAGTATGTATCTATTATAATTTTCTGTAATTGGCTCAAATAGTTATATAAATTATTTGATCTTTCAGGAACTTCCAGAACCAACTCCAGTGAAGACTAGACTACCTCCTGAAATCTTTGGTGATGCTCTGATGGTTCTAGAGTTTCTTAATGCTTTTGGGGAACTTTTTGATCTTCAAGATGAGTTTCCTGAGGGAGTTACCCTAGGCAAGTGCAATTGCTGTGTTACAGTTCACCCTAAAATTAGTGGCTTAAAGTAATAAATTATTATCTCTCAAAATTCTGTGGTCAGTGGACTTAGCTGTCCAACCCTTTCTTGGAGTCTCTCTTGTGGTTACAGAGAGTGACTGGGACTGGAGTCCTCTGAAGGCTTACCTGGCTGGATGGTCAAGATAGCTTCCTCACACACATGCCTGGTACTCAGTGCTCCACGTGGCATCCCACTCCGTCAGAGTAGCCTACACTTGTTATGTGGCAGCTAAGGACTCCAAGAAGAAGAGAACAGAAACTGCCAGCCTTCTTAAAGGCTAGGCCTGGAACTGGCAAGCCTTGCTTCTGTCATAGTCCATTGGTCAGGCCTGCTGGGATTCAAGGGAGTGGAGGAATAGACTCCTTGAGGGTATCATGGTTTATGTTAAGTGTAGGGAAGGATGTTAAGTGTAGGGAAGGAAGGAATTGACATCAGCCATATTTTGAGATAAGTTATGCCTGCCTTTGATTTGTGATTCTGTATTGACTCTGTACTTTTACTTTGTGTAAACATTATAATAACTACATTGATTGAGGAGGGCTTTGGATCCCATTTTGGCTTTTGAATTGTCAAATACCAAAATAGTTTTCTTAAAATAGAGACCCTCAAAGACAGAATTATAATGCCACTCTTATTTTAAGAAGAGTATATTCTTCAGGAGGGCTTTCACATTCCCTCAATTTCTCTTTATGAGCTGGGTGAGGCATGCATCATGTGCCTCAGAGATCAAGGTCTAAACAATACTGGTTTAGGTAAGATAAATTAGATAAACAATTGTGACTTGGATACAACATTAGGATCATAAAAAAATTTAGATTTTAAAATTTTAAATAAAGGATTACATCTAATACTAATGATTACCTCTCTTATGCACTGTTTGGTAAACGGTAATGTCCCACATAGCTCCTGAGAGCAGCGGGGCAACAGTAATAAATCTTTGCGTTGTTATTCAAATTAGAATAAAATTATAATTTTTAATTTGTGCCTTAATTTGCACCTGAAGTTTAAACTTAAGGTGAAATATTGTATTGATTTGCTGAGGCTGACTTGACTTTCTTGAATATAGTGATTTTTGGCTTAATGGTTTTATTTTATTGTAATCATTATAAATTGTTTTTAGACTTTGCCTTGGATAATACTCTACTTCGATAAATGGACACTTAAAAAAATAATTGCACAGGCTGTTGTCGATTAAAATGTTTATTCCAATGGAGTTGTTTTTTCAGTGCATGAACAGAACTTTAAATTCATTTTAAACATTTTATTCACAGAAGTATTAGAGGAAGCTCTTGTAGGAAATGACAGTGAAGGCCCACTATGTGAATTGCTTTTTTTCTTCCTGACTGCCATCTTCCAGGCGATAGCTGAAGAAGAAGAGGAAGTAGCCAAAGAGCAAATAACAGATGCAGACACCAAAGGTCAGAATTCAGTATTCTTGTTGATTGATAGTAGCTCTGTAGCTTTGAAACTGATTTTTAAAGGTTATTTTAAGATTAACCTCGCTTTTACAGTTCTAAAATATAGCTGTCCAAGTTACCCAATTCCTGAGTCATATACTAACAATACATTATCAGTTGTTTTATAAAAACTTTGTTTTAATGTATCCTGTTTCTGGGGCGCCTGGGGTCAGCTAATGTATCCTGTTTCTGATGACCTTAAAATATCTACCTCTGCCCCCAATCGGTCTTGCTTTTTATTCTTTTAGATTTCTCCTATGATTTAGTAACATTACGGATTTCATTGACCAGTATCTGTAATTGCAAGAGATTGTGCTAAATGGCACTGATTTCTTTGCCTCCACCTAAGGAAATACTTTAATTATTGTTATCAGTACTTTAAGTTGAAAATACTGTTGCTGATTTCATTTGAGACGTGAAAGTTTTTAGATGAGAGTTAAGTAAAATTTAGTTTTTATTTCACCAACAGTTTGAACTAGAAATTTTGCTGTTTAAATGCTATGCACTTAGGGGCGCCTGGGTGGCGCAGTCGGTTAAGCGTCCGACTTCAGCCAGGTCACGATCTCGCGGTCCGTGAGTTCGAGCCCCGCGTCAGGCTCTGGGCTGATGGCTCGGCGCCTGGAGCCTGTTTCCAAGTCTGTGTCTCCCTCTCTCTCTGCCCCTCCCCCGTTCATGCTCTGTCTCTCTCTGTCCCAAAAATAAATAAACGTTGAAAAAAAAAAATGCTATGCACTTAAATATCTAGGGTCAGCATGTGGTACATATTAACGTAGGAATAATTCTTAGAGAAACCCTTTTTTATTTTTAAAATGGAGTATGTTCACTATTTTGTTTAGGACTTCATCAGAGGAATTGTTAAACATTTGTATGATTTGGCTTCCTGAATTACACTCTTCATGAACTTTGCCATATCACATTAGACATTGTTTAAAATATCTATAAACTATTTTAGTGTATTGCATAAAAATTCACAATAAGATAATTTTGGGGAGACATTTTGATAGCAGTCTTGATACAAAAAGATGGGACATTCTTCCATTCAGATAGTATTGTTGACCTTAGATAATTTGAGCTCATTTTTTAATGCCTGATTCATGAAGCAACAGGATCATCAATATGCATCCAGTGTTGTTTTGTTTTTCTTTTACAGCCTAAGTTCAAGCAAAATATTTTCTCTAACTTGAGTGCTAATCACCATATGCCCCTTATGAAGGTCATTTTAACAATGCTGTCCCCTTTATCATCTCAGATGACTTAGTCCATAAAATGAGACTCTACTAAGGGGAAGATAGAAGGGCAAACAATTCATAAAAATCTAAAGATTTTTCTAACATAACCAGTACCAGCACTAAAGATGGATTATCTAAGACAGAAAATGTGGCAAATACTCATTCTTTTAGCCACTAGATTGTCTTAAGGACCAATAATATCACAGGGCTGTGGACCAAGTTCTGACCTTAATACAAGGTATAAGTCTGTATTTAACTCAGGATTTGAAGCAGGTGAATTTTGTAGTTTTGTACTGATGGGAAAAAGTGGGGTGACAAGGAAATTATGTTGGAAAATCAGCTAGTGTAAAGAAAAAAAATGTATATAGATATTGGTGTTTGTATTGCCATTGTATTTTCTTTCCATGATTTGTTTGATCTGTAATTTTTATAACTCTAGTCCTGTACAGGATTGCAGATAAATACTAATACAAATTAATAATTTGTATTAAATAATACAAGAATAAGTATTAAAATAATACTTATTATACCCCAGAATAAGTATTGGCCATTAAATAAAGGTTTTAATGCACCTTTTGAAGATATTTATTTAAATGTTAGGGAGCGGAAAAAACATGCTTTGGAATTTTAACACCCTTGTCTACTTCCTGTTGTATTGGCTACATTTTATATAATTATTACAGTTTCAGTAAGTACCCTAGGCTGTTCTCCTAGGTATTTTCCACATGTTCCTCCTATCTCTGTAACAGAAAAGCTTTTCCACAGTTCTCCTGAAAACAAGTGACATAAGATACTGTATATGCATTATTTCATTTAATTCTCATACCCCCTTGTGGTATAGATAGGTAGGTATAATAGGCAGATCATTATTAATTATTTTCTGCCTTTACTTATAAAGAAATTTAGTCTTAAGGAGTTTAATTAACTTGCCCAAAGACACATGGCTCATAAGAAAGTGATGGGATAGAGATTCAGGAAGTCTGCTCTGAAGCCTCATAATGCCTATACTATATTGCTTCATGATATGGCAGAGATGTTGAAAATTTGAATATTTGTTTCCCTAGCATTGCCTATAAAATTATCTGTCTTCAAAAAGATTTAAATCCTTTGGCCTTTAGGCTCCCTTTTTTTATGTCAAATCTTGGAAATTTGGGCAGTTTTTAAAATCTTACATTAAAATTTTCAATTCCTCTCTTTAGTCTTACATCATGAACTTGGAAGCCCTTCAAAGTATGGGAACAAGAGCATCCTCCTTACATAGCATAGTTTTGTGTATTTGCTAAGATATCATTGTTTAGTGTTGGAATTGTAGATTCTAGATTACTCTGATGATAAATGTAACTTTAAGATAATCATAACAGACACAGTTCAGCTGTACAGTGGAGCCTTGAAGAACACAGGGGTTAGGAATGACAGCTCTCCTCACCCCTAGCTGAAAAATGCACATATAACTTTTGGCTGCCCCCCAAACTTAACTACTAATAGCCTACTGTTGACTGGCAGCCTTACTGATAATAGAAACAGTTCATCAATACATGTTTTGTATATTATATGTATTAAATGCTGTGTTCTTATAATAAAGTAAGGTGGAAAAAAGAAAATGTTATAGAGAAAATACATTTATAGTACTGTTCTATAAAAAATCCACTTATAAGTGGCCCCACAGAATTGAAACACATGTTGTTCAAAGGTCAACTGTATTCTCTTGGTATGATATACCCAACTGACTGTCTCTAAGTGAATTCTAGAGTAATAATACAGTTTCTTGAGAGTGTCATTTGGCAAATAATTGAGTTAAAGAATACATTTTACTTTTTTTTAAGTAGGCTCCATGCCCAACATGGGGCTTGAACTCACAACCCTGAGATTAAGAGTCACGTGCTTTACGGACTGAGCCAGCCAGGCACCCCTACATATTTTAACATGCTACGTGAACACAATTAAAAGTAAACTGTTGGGGCGCCTGGGTGGCTCAGTCCGTTAAGCGTCTGACTTCAGCTCAGGTCATGATCTCCCAGGTCTGATGGTCTCACAGTTCATGATGAGTTCCAGCCCTGCTTCAGGCTCTGTGCTGACAGCTCAGAACCTGGAGCCTGCAGGTTCTGTGTCTCCCCCTCTCTCTGCCCTTCCCCTGCTCGCGCTGTGTGTGTGTGTGTGTGTGTGTGTGTGTGTGTGTGTGTGTGTGTCTCCCCCCTTCTCTCTCTCTCAAAAATAAAAAAATAAACACTAAAAATAATAAAATAAAAATAATAAAAATAATTTTTTAATCAAAAAAAGGTAATCTGTCATGTTTTCGGTTCATTTCCTAAGGCCTTTGTAACTTTGTCCTAGGATATTAAAACTGACTACAGATAAAATAGGTTGAACATGGTAATTGCTGCGAAGGAAGAGGATCAGTTCACTTTTACTGGGACTGTTATTAATATTAGAGTGCCTATTAATTTTGTTTGACTTTACATGTAAAATGAAAATTGAGGAAGTTTTAGCTCTCGTATTTCTCTGGTAAGGAAGATTATAATGTCTCATTTGGACTGGATTCTTGGCCTGGTAGGAATAACTCCTGCATATTTGCAATGTTTAGTCAAATAACTTCTCCTGTGTGGCATTGTCTATGCTTTAATGCCATGAAATTGTCAATGATTGTAATCAAACATGATCCCAGAGTTGCCTTTTTCCTTTTAGTAAAGGACAGCAATTCTGTTCTCTGAGGTTCATTTTGTTAGCTTGTGAATTTTGGAAGGAAAACATAGTAGAAAGATAAGGAACCACAGACAGTTTAGCCCAGTGATTTTTAACTCTAACCCATGGAATACTGAGTTGTACAGGGATTCCTTGGTGCCACTGCAGGAGAGTTGGAAAAGATGAATGGGCAAGATTATCATCTCCATACCCACTTAACAAAGGAACTTTTATCTCTTTTCTATTGGATTCCCCAAGAAATATTTGAAGAATTAAAAAAAAAAACCATTGATCTAGATTCACTCCTTTAGGAAAAATGAAGGCAATTAAGTGACTTGTGTAAAGGTTCTGTAACTAGGAACTAGGGGACTGGCAGAGCCAAGACTAGAATATATATGATCTGACTCAGTCTGAAGCTATGCCCACTGTACTATGATATAACAAGAGGTTTTTGTAAGCTTAGAGTTTTTTCATAGTTGACACTTTAAATTTTTTTATCAACAATGTATTATAATTAGGAATAATTGCATATGCTAATACTTTAAATACATTTGTGCTAGTAGATTTACTCTAGTCTTGTTTGTAAGCTAGGGATGGTTTTCAAAGTTAAAGCAATTTACTTAGAAAATACAGGGAAATCTCCCTGTGGTTTCTTAGATTGCAGAGTTTTCAAAATATAGGAAATTTAATGAAGAGGATAAATCAATGGTTAAGTGACAGTAGTGCTATCTTTAACTTGTTTTCGTTCTTTTTCTGTGCTGGTTTTTGATGATCACAAACCATACTTTGTTATGATTCAATCCTAAAATATTTATTAAGATTGGGGGATCTTCAAGTAGATTCTGATTTTCAAAGTAGACTTTTCTAAAGTTGTATTGAGTGAGGAGATTTGTTTTTAATTCTATGCATTTTACCATGTTTTTTGGAATGTGTATGTGCACCTTGTTGGTAACTTGGAAATTGTCTTCTCTGTGTTAACTAAGGAAGATATTAGTGTGCAGTACATGTCTTAGGATTTATAGTCTGAGGTGGACACGAGGCGGGATGTGAATGATGCTTGTTTTACCTAGTGTTGGCTCTTTTGAGGTTCCCGAATGTTAAGCTGTTTGCTGTTTCTTTCATCATTTTAAAAGGGCATTATTCCCAAATATTCCAGCTTTGATCTGCACTAGAATAAAGTATTTATTTCCTTAAAGATTTAACAGAGGCTTTGGATGAAGATGCAGACCCCACAAAATCTGCACTGTCTGCAGTTGCATCTTTGGCAGCTGCATGGCCGCAGTTGCACCAGGGTATGTGTGGGTTTTACTTATTTTTAATTGGATTTTTATTGATAATTTTATTAAGGCGCATTTTACATTGCTAAGGATTCCTTGCTTATATTCTAAATGACTGTTTCATTTTTTAACAACTATAGGCTGCAGTTTGAAAAGCTTGGATCTTGATAGCTGCACTCTTTCTGAAATCCTCAGACTCCACATCTTAGCTTCAGGTGCTGATGTAACGTCAGCAAATGCAAAGTACAGATACCAGAAACGAGGAGGATTTGATGCTACAGATGATGCCTGTATGGAGCTTCGTTTGAGCAATCCCAGTCTAGTGAAGAAACTGTCAAGCACTTCAGTATATGATTTGACACCAGGTAAACTTTGCAAGTTGGAATTTGTATAACCTGCCCCCTTCCTACCCTCTTTTATCTCTTTAGGCCAGAAAACTAGGTGCTGATGAGAAATTTTAGATGATACCAGTTTTAAAAGAAAGAGCAGTCTTAAAAAAATTGTTGGACTACAAATAGTGACCCAGATGGAAACTACTGTTGTTTTCCTATTGGCTTTAACTGTTTCTGATTTTCTTTTCTTTTTTATTTGGATTTTCCTGGTGGCTAATCTACTACATCTACTAAATTTAGAAGGATAAGTGACAATTAGCTGGCTTTCACTTTTATTTATCAGTATATCAGAAATTTAAGCCAGAGCAGCTAAATTCTAACATTTGCTTGAATAGTGTTTGAGGTATGAGAAATGGTGTATGAAGGTGAAGTTTCTTTTCACTTCCTTTTTTAAATAAAAAATTACAGTGTACAAACATACCAACTTTAATATGATTATTTATCATAAGAGACTCTTAAAAACTGAGAACAAACTGAGGGTTGGTGGGGGGTGGGAGGGAAGGGAGGGGGAGGGTAGGTGATGGGCATTGAAGAGGGCATCTTTTGGGATGAGCACTGGGTGTTGTATGGAAACCAATTTGACAATAAATTTCACACACACAAAAATAATAATATGCTTATTTCAGAGAACATCTAATAAAAGTAGAGTGCATGCATTCCTAACATCCATATAGTTTTTATAATCTATGGTGGGTTTTTTGTTTTGTTTTTTTTGTGTGTGTGCAGTATTTTCAGAGTAGCAATTTGCCTGTTGCCATTTTTTAAAAATCCATGTGGTTATAATTTAGACTTTATTTGAACTTCATAAATGAGCCCAAAAATTAAAACTTGAAAAAAATTGTCATTAGAAAATTTTTCATGTGTATTTAACTGGTATATAAAGTAGTTACTAGTATTTGAAATGCCTTGCATATTACATAACTATTAATTTGGACTCAGTTGCTTTTTCTGAAGACATGCCATTGGCATGTTTGATCTTGGGACTTTTTCCTATTTTTTTAAGCATTTTCACATTGAGCCACAAATTAAGATTTTTCAAACAATTCCGTTTTGTCATTGATGATACAGAATTTATTTACCAATTTTTGACAGGAGAAAAAATGAAGATACTTCATGCTCTCTGTGGGAAACTACTGACCCTAGTTTCTACTAGGGATTTCATTGAAGATTATGTTGATATATTACGACAGGCAAAGCAGGAGTTCCGGGAGTTAAAAGCAGAACAACATCGGAAAGAGAGGGAAGAAGCAGCTGCTAGGTGAGAGATGATTATAGTCAGTTGTGCCAATGAAGGCTGCTTATTCCTTTACATCTAAAACCGTACTTGACAATGGGCTGTAATATGACCTTGGTTCACAATGGTGTTTGATGGCTTACCTAAGAGGTTATGAATGAATACTACCTTATGGTTTTGTGATAACATTTGGATCACTTTCCATAATTTTATGGTTGAAGACAAGATGCTAAAAGTTGAAATTATCTTCCATCAAATAGACTGTAGTATTTTATTTTAACTTTCAGAATTCGCAAAAGGAAGGAGGAAAAACTGAAGGAACAAGAACAAAAAATGAAAGAGAAACAAGAGAAACTGAAGGAAGATGAGCAAAGAAATTCAGCCGTAGATATATCTGTTGGGTATGGTTTGAATTACACTGCTCATTCTTACATAAGAACAAAAATCAGCACTTTAGACTCTAAAATGCTTTCAAAAGTTTTAAAAACTAGCATTCTAGTTTCTTATTCATAGGTACATAACAATTGTGCCAATGGGCCTGTAGCCTCTTTTTAACCAGTAATGTATTAATAGTGGTATCTCCCATCTCCACCACCATCACCATTGTGCATTATGTTTCACAAAGCTCCTTTGAGTTTATTGAGGAGTGGGGATGAAGTTGGAGGTTTTAATAGATGGTATAGGGAGAAGATGAAAGCCCCTTAAGTAATTTAGTGACTTAGGTACTCTTTTTCATTTGAAAATATTTGGGGTGATAATTGGCTATGAATACAAGTGGGAATTTTTTCATATTGTACATGGCAAACTGTATTCAAATTTACCAGAATTTTTTTTATAAAATCTGCAAAGGAAGATTACCAAAAATCTCAGTATTCCAAAATTAATGTATTGACTTTTAGTTATACTTTCATATAAAAATACCTGTAAGTCACAAACTTGCAACAGCTGTATTTTATATGGCCATCAACAATACTTTAAGAAATAGAATTTAGGGGACGCCTGGGTGGCTCGGTCGGTTAAGCGTCCGACTTCGGCTCAGGTCATGATCTCGCGGTCCGTGAGTTTGAGCCCTGCATCGGGCTCTGTGCTAACAGCTCAGAGCCTGGAGCCTGTTTCAGATTCTGTGTCTCCCTCTCTCTCTGCCCCTCCCCTGTTCATGCTCTCTCTCTCTCCGTCTCAAAAATAAATAAACGTTAAAAAAAATTTTTTTTTTCTAAAAGAAATAGAATTTAGCTTAGGAAAGTTAATCTGATACCTAAATAACAAGCAAGCAAAGAAAAAAAACGAATACTTGATTTCATCAAAGTTAAAAACTTTCATGCTTCAAAGAGCACTGTCAAGAAAGTAGAAAGAGGTGTCTGGGTGGCTCAGTTGGTTGCACGTCCAACTCTTGACTTCAGCTTCTATCGTGATCCCAGGATTGTGGGATCGAGTCCTGTGTCAGGCTCTGCACTGGGTGTGGAGCCTGCTTGGGATTTGCTCTCTCTGTCTCTCTCCCCTGCGTGCACCCATGTGCACTCACTCTCTCTCTAAGGGGGAAAAAAAAGTAAAAAGACAGCTCAGTAGATGGGAAAAAATATTTGCAAATCATATCTCTAATAATGGTATAATATCCAGGGATGCCTAGATGGCTCAGTTAAGCATCCAACTTCAGCTCAGGTGATGATCTCATGGTTCGTGGGTTTGAGCCCCACGTCTGGCTGTGTGCTGACAGCTCAGAGCCTGGAGCCTGCTTCGGATTTTGTGTGTGTGTGTGTGTGTGTGTGTGTGTGTGTGTGTGTGTCTTTGCCCCTCCTCTGCTTGCACTCTGTCTCTCTCTCTCTCTCTGTCTCTCTGTTTCAAAAGTAAACAAACATTAAAAATAATAATAATAATAATGGCATAATATCCAGAATATGTAAAGAACTCGTACAACTCAACAATAAAAGAACAACCGGTTTAAAAAATGGGAAAAGGATTTTAATAGGCATTTCTCCAAAGAAGATATACAAGAAGCACAGAAGATATTCAACTCTTTAGTCATTAGGGAAACACACATCGAAATCACAATGAGATATTACCTCATACTCACTAGGATGGCTGTAATCCAATGAAGGGACAATAAGAAGTGTTGGTGAGACTGTGGAGAAATCGGAACTCTCATGCATTGCAGGTGGAGATGTAAAATGGTGCGGCTGCTCTGGATAAATTTGGCAGTCCCTCAAACAGTTAAAACATTTGTTGCCATAGGACCCAGCGATTCCACTCCTAGGTATATACTCAGAGAATTAAGAGCATACGTTCACCCAGAAATCTATATACAAAAGTTCATAGCATCATTATTCTTAATAGCCAAAGAAATGGAAATAACCCAAATGTCCATCAGTTGATGAATGGTTAAACAAAACGATGTATTTCTTCAGTGGTATATCCATATAGCAGAAGGTTATTCAGCAATAAAGAAGAATGGAATTCTCATACATGCTACAATGTAGATAAACTTTGAAAACGGTGCTGAGTAAAAGAAACCAGTCATAAAAGACCATGTGTTGTATGATCTCATTTATATAAGTAGTCCGGAATGGGCAAATACAATACACAGCAAAAAGTAGATGAGTGGGTACCAGGACAGTGGGGAAGAGGAAATGGAAAGTGACTACTAATGGCTATAGGCTTTTTCTTTGGGGATGATGATACTGTTCTAGAATTAGATGGGTGTAATGATTGCACAACCTTGTAATATACTAAAAACCACTGAATTTGTATACTTTAAAATGGTGGTTTTAGGGTATGTGAGTTATATCTCATTTTTTTTTTCACATTTTATAAACCCTTTCCAGTTTTATTGAGATATAAGTGACTTATAACATTGTATTAATCATTTAGGGTATACGACATAATGATTTGATACATGCATATGTTGCAAAATAATTACCAGAATAAGTTGAGTTACTATTCATCACCTGAATTTTTTCTTTCTGATATCTTAATTTAAAAACAAAAGAAGGGCACCTGGGTGGCTCAGTTGGTTAAGCGTCCAACTTCGGCTCAGGTCATGATCTCACGGTTGGTGGGATCGAGCCCTGTATTGGGCTCACTGCTGTCAGCACAGAGCCTACTTCAGATCCTCTATCTCCTCTCTTTCTGTTCCTCCCCTGCTGGTTCTGTCTCTCTGTCTTTCTCAAAAATAAACAAACAAACTTAGAAAAAATAAAAATAAACGTTACAGATTCCACCATTTCATATATTTTTATACTCATCTAGCCTCCCCTCATTTACATTATCCTTCTGGCTCCTAAACACATTTGAGTTTGCAAACCTTGCTTTGGATAAAGACCATAAATGGTGGAACTTATTGGGGCGCCTGGGTGGCTCAGTCGGCATCCAACTCTTGATTTTGGCTCAGGTCAGGATCTCACAGTTCAGTTCGTGAGCTCTGCATTGACATTAGAGAGCCTGCTTGGGATTTTCTCTGTCCCTCCCCCGCTTGTGTTCAGGCACACACTCTGTCTCTCTGAATAAATAAAATATGGTGGAACTTATTTCAAGGTTCATACAATTTTAAACTTAAAATTTTTTTTAATGTTTATTTATTTTTGAGAGAGAGCAGGAACAGGGGAGGGGCAGAGAGAGAGGGAGACAGAATCCGAAGCAAGCTCCAGGCTCCGAGCTGTCAGCACAGAACTGGACGCGGGGCTCAAACCCACAAACCGTGAGATCATGACCTGAGTCAAAGTCAGACGCTTAACCGACTGAGCCACCAGGTGCCCCATACAATTTTAGTTTTAATTTGGATAGTATAATGAATTAAATATCCATATTGTATTTATTCAGCCTGTTAACTGTATCAGACATTTATCTTCTCTTCTCCACTATTTGTCTACTTACCACCTACTTTCTACTCTGAGCCGACCATCACCTCCCAGCCAGCTACCTAGACTGTTAACAGTGGCCCCTTGTCTCCCTTCATCTACTTTCTCTCCCAGATCCTTTTCCACATAGCAGCCAAAGTGCCTTTTAATCATTTCTGTTTTCTAAATTCTACTTTTCCCCCCATTGCTTATTGAATAATTCCCTACAAGGCCCAGTATGACCTAACTCTGCCCTTGTCTCATCTATATCTAGGACGACTTCTTTGTTTTATATTTTTCTCAAAATAATAGAGAAAAAAGCTCTTTCCTTTTCTCTTCAGCTCAATGCCATTGCACACATTTTCCCCTCTGCTAGAAATGGAGATTTCTTCTCACCTGCTGCCTTACCCCTCCCTGGTCTCCCTAGTCTCACAGTTTAAATATCACTTCTTCAAGCAAGCCTTTCTTTTTTTTTTTTTTTTTTAATTTTTTTTTTAACGTTTATTTATTTTTGAGACATAGAGAGACAGAGCATGAACAGGGGAGGGGCAGAGAGAGAGGGAGACACAGAATCCGAAACAGGCTCCAGGCTCTGAGCTGTCAGCACAAAGCCCGACGCGGGGCTCGAACTCACGGACCGTGACATCATGACCTGAGCCGAAGTCAGACGCTTAACCGACTGAGCCACCCAGGCGCCCCTCAAACAAGCCTTCCTTGATCCCTGAGACTAGATTTCAGTTCACCTTGAAATGTTTTCATAACACCTTGAACTTCTCCTTTTTTAATAGTTATTACATATTTTAATTTTATAATTGTGTTATCTGTTTCCTCTGCAAGAATATCATTTTGTCCACTACTTCCCAAACATAATGGCTAGCCCTTCATAAGCAGACAATGAATATCTCATGAATGGAATTTTATATATTCTTTAATGATAGTAATCTTTTTTTTTCCTTAAGGGAGGAAGAAAGGGAAGATTTTGATACTAGCACTGAGAGCAAAGAAATGGAGCAAAAGGAACTTGATCAAGATACCATCACTGAAGATGAAGATGACCCCAGATCACATAAAAGAGGCAGAAGGGGTAATACAGAAATTTCTTAAGGGCATGCTTACTTGTTTTTAATTAATAAGGCACATTATAAATCAGCTATACTGAAATATGTATTAGATTACTTCCATTTATTATTCCTAGGTGTGTTTGTTTTTAAATGCCCAACTCATAGCAGTGATAAGTTCCTTAGATGGTGACCATTTTGTTAAAAAATGGTGTTAGAAGTTACATTCTGTCTTTATTCTCATGTCATTTATACTTTAGGGAAGAGAGACAATATTCATATTCTTTTAACAGATCAGTTTCACATAACTTCAACTTCTGGTTAGCGAGTTTTGTTGCGTTTGGTATTGACTACTTGATATTAGGCGAAATAGAAATTTTTATTCTATAGCCTACTCAACATTCATTGAGTACCTTTTAGATGCTAGAAATACAAAGGTCAGTAATGCTTATAATTGGTACCACATGATTGAGAATGGAAATCTACTACCTTAAAATAATTTTATAAATTTAGATCAAAGGGAACACATTTTTTTAAAGTTGTTGATATAATTTATTTCTGAGGATCTTTAACCATCTTCATTTGACAACTACTGAAGGAGATTTGTAAGTTTATTCTGTGCCTATAATTTTGATGGTATCTTTTTTTTCTACATTATTTTCTAAAATGGCTATTATTAGTAGACAGAAAATCTCCTGTATCATGAAGGCTATATTTTCTGATTACAATGCAATTGATTTAGAAATCCAAAACAAAAAAAAAAAAACCTCATTTGATTAAAGGTTTAAACACCTCATTTAAAACACACTTCTAAGTAATAAGTCAAAGTAGAAACCATAAATAGAAACTAGAAAATGTTTAAAACTACTCAATACTGAAAAAAAGCTAATCAGTACTGCACATTAATACTTGTTGGATACAGTCCCTCTACTTAGTGGAAAATTTATAGTTTTAATACATATTAGGAAAGAAGAAAGGCAAATTGACCTAGGCATTCATTTAAGAAGTTAGCGGTAGAAGATAGAATAATCCTTTCAGATAAAAGGAAACAATGGATACAAATAGAAATTAATAAAAAGTAAACTGTAATACAGGAGAACAGCAAAGCCAAAAATTAGTTGTTTGAAAAAGATACAAACTAGACAAACCTTTGTTGAAATTGATTTGGGGGGAAAGTCACAATAAGGTTAGGACTAAAAAGGTAAACATAACTACAGATAAGAGTAGAAATTTAAAGGTAAGGAAACAGCATATGCAGTTTTATGGAAATAACTTTGAAAATGGAGGCAAAAAGGGGGCACCTGTGTTGCTCAGTTGGTTAAGCGTCTGACTCTTTGTTTTGGCTCAGGTCATGATCTCACAGTTCGTGAGTTCAAGCCCCGCATTCATGCAGAACCTGCTTGAGATTCTCTGTCTCCCTCTCTCTCTGCCCCTCCCCAACTCGTGTCATCTCTGACTCTCACAAAAATAAAATAAATAAAGCTTTAAAAAAAATGTTTAGGGGCGTCTGGGTGGCTCAGTCAGTTAAGCGTCCGTCTTTGGCTCAGGTCATAATCTCACAGTTTGTGAGTTTGAGCCCAGCATCAGGCTCTGTGCTGACAGCTCAGAGCCTGGAGCCTGCTTCAGATTCTGTGTCTCCTTTTCTTTGCCCCTCCCCTGTGCATGCTCTGTCTCTCTCTCCTTCAAAAAAAAATTTTTTTTAAAGGAAAATGGAGGCAAAAATAAAGCAAAATCCTAGAAAAACACACATTATAAAAATGCATGAGAAAATTTAAAAAGTGACTGGTCCTAAACCTTTAGGTCTTGAATCAGTATTAAAAGCCTTCCTACAAAGAAAATGTCAGTCCTAGACAACTTTATAGGTGAATTTTGCAAAATTTTAAAGAAGCAGATAACTTCTTTTAATCTTTATTTATTTTGAGAGCGAGCAGGGGAGGGGCAGAGAGAGAATTGCAGGCAGTCTCCTCAGGCAGTCAGTGCATAGCCCAACACAGGGCCCAATCTCATGAACCATGAGATCATGACCTGAGCCAAAATCAAGAATCAGACGCTCAACCAGCTGAGCCACCCAGGTGCCCCAAAGAAGCAGATAATTATAATCTTATATACAAACACTTTCAAGCAAAGAAATAGAAGTAACTCCCCACCCATCTAAGCAATCTGACAGTGACTGAAAGAAGAGAAGTTTAATTCTTTTTTTTTTTTTTAATTTTTTTTTTTCAACGTTTATTTATTTTTGGGACAGAGAGAGACAGAGCATGAACGGGGGAGGGGCAGAGAGAGAGGGAGACACAGAATCGGAAACAGGCTCCAGGCTCCGAGCCATCAGCCCAGAGCCGACGCGGGGCTCGAACTCCCGGACCGCGAGATCGTGACCTGGCTGAAGTCGGACGCTTAACCGACTGCGCCACCCAGGTGCCCCGAAGTTTAATTCTTCAACACACCATAAAAGGCCTGGCAGGTCACCAGGAATCCAGTCTCTTCCTGTCTTGTTGGTACTGCCATCCATAGGGTTTGCTGCCATTCTCATGTTCAAAAATGATTTATCCCCATGTTTCCATTCTGGCTAGTTGAAAGATGGGAAATGCAGAGAGGTACAACCCAGAGGTTACATTTAATGTTTCTGCTCCCATCTCTTTGGCCAGAAGTTTCTCATGTAGCCATGCCCCCTGGAGAAACATTTCTTGCTGGAAAATGTCCTTTGTTTGAATTGCTAGGTACCCAACTAAGCATTAGGGGTTCTGTTACCTAAAATCATTGGTTTGTAAACTACAGCCCATTGGCCAAATCTGCCTTGCCCATTTTTATATAATCCATAAGCTAAAAATGGTTTTTTATATTTTTAAGTAGTTGGGGAAGGAAGAATGATATTTTGTGATATGAAAATTAAATGAAATTCAGATTTCAGTGACCATAGTTTTAATTGAACACAGTCATTCTTGTTCATTTACATATTGTCTGTGGCTGCTTTCATGCTACAATGGCACAGTTGAGCAGCTGTGAGCAGAAACCATATGGCCCACAAAACCTAAAAATATTTACTAGCTAGACCTTTATAAAACTAGTTTACTGACTCCTGCCTTAAAGAAAGAACTATGTTGCAGCATAATAGATTCTGCCTCACTCTCCAGTGTGAGATTACAGTTTTTTTGTGTGACTCTTGTATTGTAAGTAAGTCCAGTTTCTTATCAGCATAGAGTATTAGTCTGTTCGTGTGCCATAATATAATATCACAGACTGGGTGGCTTAAACAACAGAAATTAATTTTCTCACAGTTCTGGAGGCTGGAAGTCCAAGATCAAGGTACAAGCAGGGTTGGTTTCTGGTGAGGCCTCTCTCAGCTTGCTATTGCACCTTGTCATGTGTCCTCACATGACTTGTCTTCTGTGCCCAGAAGTGAAGTGAGTGAGCACTCTGGTTTCTTTCTTTTCTCCTCTTATAAGTACCCCAGTCCTGAATTAGGGTCCCGCTCTCTGGACTCATTTAACCTTAATTACCTCCTTAAGGGCCCTGTCTCCAAATATAGTTACATTGGGGTTTAGGATTTCAACCTATGAATTTGTTGGGCATTCGGTTTGGTCCATAATACATAGTAACTTGGGATGGCTTTGTATATTTTTCTGATGAAAATTTAAAATGTGATGATGATCAAATGTTTCAATTATAGGGAAAAGGGGACAGAATGGGTTTAAAGAATTTACAAGACAGGAAGAAGTCAACTGTGTAACGAGAGAGCCTCTTACTGCTGATGAAGAAGCAGCTTTAAAACAGGAACATGAACGAAAAGAGAAAGAGCTCTTGGAAAAAATCCAAAGTGCCATAGCGTGTACCAATATCTTTCCCTTGGGCCGAGACCGCATGTATAGGCGATATTGGATTTTCCCTTCTATTCCTGGATTATTTATTGAAGAGGATTATTCTGGTCTCACTGAAGACATGCTGTTGCCTAGACCTTCATCATTTCAGAATAATGTACAGTCTCAGGATCCTCAGGTATCCACTAAAACTGGAGAGTCTTTGATGTCTGAATCTACCTCCAACATTGACCAAGGTCCATGTGATGATTCTGTGCAGCTGCCAAAACCAGTGCATAAGCCGAATCGGTGGTGCTTTTACAGTTCTTGTGAACAGCTAGACCAGCTTATTGAAGCTCTAAATTCTAGAGGACATAGAGAAAGTGCCTTAAAAGAAACTTTGTTGCAAGAGAAAAGCAGAATATGTGCACAGCTAGCCCATTTTTCTGAAGAGAAATTTCATTTTTCAGGTAAATTTTCATTGAAAACTATTTCTTTTTCTCTCCCCATAATCTCTGGTTCAGGATTAAACATCTGTCAAGCTATTAGAACATCTTCTGTCTTCTCTTTCATTTGGACCATGAAAGTTGGCAAGTTAGAGAATGTTTTCCAGTTAGACAAGATTTCACTGGGTTCCGTTTAGATTATGAGGAATGGCCGTATAGGGAGATTCATATTCTTCCCAGTCCCATTCCCTGATCAGTAGACTCTGAATACCCAAGGCACTAAGGTTGCCATTAGTTTTAGACAATAGACATGATAGTTCATTCACTAGGGGTTTTGGCTGAGGGTCCCAGGGACAGTTTCCATTAGTGATCACACCTTTGGAGATTGGCTGCAAGGGCAGATAGGGTAGCAACATACGATGGCTGGTTCATTGATAACAGGTAAAAGAAGGTAATAAGGCGTTTTTGGCGTTTTCATATTACTGAGTTTCTCTAGGTAAAGAACTCCTAAATTTAGGGGCATACTGTCATGTCTACTTTAGTTCTCTTCAGAATTAAAAACTTCAGATCACAATTCTTTAACAGCTTTATTGAGATTAGTTCATATGCTATGCAGTTCACTCATGTCAAGTGTACAGTCAGTGGTTTTCATTAATATTCACAGATGTGCAACCATCACACAGTCAATTTTTGAACATTCTTTCACTTAGCACAATGTTTTCACGGTGCATCCAAGTAGTAGCATGTGTCAGTACTTCATACCTTCTCATAACCAAATGATGTTTCATTATGTAGGTAAACACCACATTTTACTTAACTGTTAGTTGATGGATGTTTCTGTTTTTTCCACATTTTGGCTGTTATGAATAATGCTGCTGTAAATGTTTGTGTGCAAGTTTTTGTGTCGACATATGTTTTTATTTCTCTTGAGTGTATATCTAAGAGTGCAATTATTGGGTCATATGGTAATTCTGTTTAATCATTGAGGAACTGCCATACTGTTTTCCAGAGCAGCTGCACCATTATATATCTCTGCCAACAGTGTATGAGGGTTAAATTTTTTCCACGTTCGTGTCAACTCTTGTTACTATCTGACTTTTAGATTCTAACCATTTTAGAGGTATGAAGTAGTACTTGATTGTGGTTTTGGTGTGTATTTCCTAAAGACCAGTAATGTTGAGCATCTTTTCATGGTCTTAATTGACCATTTGTATATCTTCCTTAAAGAAAAGTCTATTCAAATCCCTATTGCCCATTCTTTTTATTAGGTTGTCTTTTTTTTTTTTTTTTAAGTTTTTATTTATTTTTGAGACAGGGAGAGACAGAGCATGAACAGGGGAGGGTCAGAGAGAGGGAGACACAGAATCTGAAACAGGCTCCAGGCTCTGAGCTGTCAGCACAGAGCCCGACGCGGGGCTCGAACTCACGGACCGCGAGATCGTGACCTGAGCCGAAATCGGCCACTTAACCGACTGAGCCACCCGGGCTCCCCTAGGTTGTCTTTTTATTGAGTTGTAAGAGTTCTTCATATATTTTAGACACAAGTTCCTCATCAGATACCTGTTGTGCAAACATTTCTGCCCCCCCCCCTTTTTGTACTTTAGAATTTACTAAGTGTTTTTATAAATCCATTATCTCATGATCATAACTGTCACATTGGGAAAATTGTGTTTTTAATAAGAAAATCATAATAAAGGTATTGGTAACTATTTCAGACAAACCTCAAACTGATAGCAAACCTACCTATAGTCGGGGAAGATCTTCCACTGCATATGATTCATCTCAGATGTCTGCGGAAAGACAGCTTGAATTGAGGCTGAGAGATTTTCTTTTGGATATTGAAGACAGAATCTACCAAGGAACATTAGGAGCAATCAAGGTTAGTACCTGGTCCCATTTTTAGTTTGCCTAATTACCAAAGTTTTCGTCATTTTTGTTAATTTATTTGATACAGGCAAGGCATGTGTGTTTTGAATAAATACATGGGAGTGATAATATTTTTTATGAAAACTAAGCTAGTTCCCCTCTATCAAAATACTAATATATGAATAGAAATCTTTCTTAAATGTACTATATGGCTATCTGCTTTCGTAAACAGAATTTAATGAACATAATTGACCTTTTTAATAGTAATTTTTAGTATGTTTAAAATAACTGTTTTGCAGTATTTTCATCTGAGATGTTAAAATGTGTAAGGATATTTTCTTCTTCCTTGACTAGCTCCTGCCTGCTCTGCTGAGTCTGGTTTGTTTATTGGTTTCTTTGTTACCTTTTTAAAATCTGTAAGTAATTCATGCTTGATATGTGTGTTCTGTTCATTCCTTTGCTATCATCTGTCAGTTTTTTGCTACTGTCAGGTGACCAATCTCAGAATTGTTTATGATTTCCCTATGTAAAAAGTGAGGTACTAAAGCTTCCATCTATAAATGATATGAATTCCATTTTGGCCACTTAGTAACCTTATTTTTAGATCCCTTTTTGATTTACAATCTTTTCTAGAATATTCATGAATTTTTCATATGTACATTGAACCTCATACTTCTTAGGAACAACATATGCCATTTTCCCATGTTGGTAAACCTGGGTTTTGTTACAGGTTACAGATCGACATATCTGGAGATCGGCATTAGAGAGTGGACGATATGAGCTGTTAAGTGAGGAAAACAAGGAAAATGGGATCATTAAAACTGTGAATGAAGGTATAGAAGAGATGGAAATTGATGAGCAAGCAAAGGTCATAGTAAAAGACAGGTATAAAAATGATTTTTCTAAAGTAACTCACTTTTTCTTGCCACTCTATATGGTTCTTTTTAGTAAATGTTTTTTTCTTCAAAAAATTGTTTTAAAATCTTACCATGAGGACTTTTAATACTTGTAACCACTGAAATAATTTTCCTCAACCACAAACTCTCTTTTACTCCACTTTGTGCTAGTGCAGACAAAAGGCAGCTTGTTAGGATAATGATACTTGCTCAAGTTTAAAATAAAAAGTCTTTGAGCCTAGGCTTTTATTAATTTCAGAAAGTAACTTTATATTGTCCATTTTTCTATAGGATATCTTAGTAAATTGTGTTGGGCTTAAATATTATTTGAATTATTAAACAGAATCTGTATCTGTAGATCTGTAGATAGATGCTTTGACTTTTTCAGAGTTCTTTTTGGATAACTCTCCTTAAGGAGTTTATTTAGAAGGAAATGGAAAAGAGACATTAAGCTAGCAGCTATGAAACAGGATAAGAGTTCTGGTAGAAGCAGATACCCAGTGCAAATGTAGTACATAGGAGGGCTATACTTGTCTTTGTAGATCAAGGAAGACAGCACAGGAAGTGCCAGAGGAAGTGACCAAGAACCTGAGACCTAAAGGTGGGGAAGATGTACTGGGAGGGAAGATATAGTACTAAAGGCTTTGAGCGAATAGGTTTGTACGTGTAAATGATCATTTTAGCTGCGGCATGGAGATTTATTGCAAAGGGAATAAGATTGATGGCTAAGAAACTATTCAGGAGGCAGCTGTAAGTATCCCACCCAGTAAAAGTTGAAGCAAGAGAAATAGAAGCTGCCTGGTCTGCTTATCCTTAAGGCCCACCACTGGGTCATCTCCCTAAATCCTTTCCCCTAACCCGTGTCTCATCCACCTTTCCTCCTCCAAATATTTGCCCTTCTGACCTTAAAGGACTTGGTATTTAGTTAAGCTCTTGATTCATGTATTTATCTCCCTTTCCTGCTGGCTTATGTGATCTCCTTTGAGATTGGGGAAACTATTTCTTACACAGGTGTGAGTAAGCATTTGAAGGAGTTAGACTCAAGTCTTACCTAACAGTGTTTTTAAGTACCATAAACTCTTCCATGTTTTCATTCTAGACTTTTGGGCGTAAAAACAGAAACTCCAAGTACTGTCTCAACTAATGCAAGCACACCACAGTCAGTAAGCAATGTGGTTCATTATCTGGCAATGGCACTTTTTCAGATAGAGCAGGGCATTGAGCGGCGTTTTCTCAAAGCTCCACTTGGTAAGTATCAATTTTTACTTCAAAATATTATTTATATTTTAAATGATTTTGAAATTGCCTCTTAATAGAAATTTATGGGCTGACACAATAAAATTGGCTAATTGGAAAAGCTTGAGATTATATTTTCACTTAAAAGCCTGAGATTTTTTTAAATAATGCTAAAGTACTTTTTATTGTAGATACTGATCTTTAATGACTGTCTATTTAAGTGTATCTGTTAATCCTTTATTTTGTGTGTAAGTTTCATCAGAAGAAAGATTACCAAAACCTGTGACTAGCCACATCCTGAATGATCAAAAGTTGTAGATAAGTATTTCTCTTGTTATTTAAAACAGAATCCCAAAGAAGCTACTTAAATCTCCACCACTGGGGGTATGGTTTAACAGTGTGGGTCACTAACCTGAGCACTGTATAAGAAGCACTAAATCAGAAATACCAAGTGTTAAATACAAATGAGGAAATTCTCTATAATTTATGGCTAGGATGATAGAAATAATACTATCTGGATCATGTTTTAGCAGTTTATTAAATTAATATGCTTTTAGGGACTAAGCTAGGAATATAATCACTATGTCTTTGGGAAAATGTGTGTTTCAAGTTCCAAATCAATTTTCATGTCGTAACTGCCTCTACTTCCCTATGGTTAATGTTAAATTAATTTATAGCTCATCATATTCAAGATAGTTTGTATCTCAGTAGTGGGGTGCAAGAAGAAACAGTTTTTAAAGCCATATCTTTTTGGTCTCGTATTGAAAAAGCAACTTGAATAGACTAAAATCATTAAAAAAAAATTTTTTTTCAACGTTTATTTATTTTTGGGACAGAGAGACAGAGCATGAACGGGGGAGGGGCAGAGAGAGAGGGAGACACAGAATCGGAAACAGGCTCCAGGCTCTGAGCCATCCGCCCAGAGCCCGACGCGGGGCTCGAACTCACGGAGCGCGAGATCGTGACCTGGCTGAAGTCGGACGCTTAACCGACTGCGCCACCCAGGCGCCCCATAGACTAAAATCATTTTTAAAAAATTTTAATACTATTTTTGAGAGACAGAGAGAGACAGAGCATGAGTAGGGGAGGAGCAGAGGGAGAGGGAAACACAGAAGCAGAAGCAGGCTCCAGGCTCCAGGCTCCAAGCTCCAAGCTCCAAGCTCTCAGCACAGAGCCCAATGCAGGGCTCGAACATGCAAACTGTAAGATGATGACCTAAGCCAAAGTCGGATGCTTAACCAACTGAGCCACCCAGACGCCCAAATCCTTTTTAAATTACGTGAATATTGTTGAATATTAAGAACAAAATTTTCATAAATATATGGTGCTATCAGAATGTGAATATATTTTTTAAATGTCTGTTTTAAAATTGAAGAGTTTATGGCCAGTATCTCATTGTTCTAATAAGCCTATTCATATTTTTTATAAATTGATAATTCCACCATGAGCTTAATAACCACTTTTCAGATTGGAAAGTAGCAGTTGTAGAAATAAATACATGTGATCAAAGCTCACAAAAATATTAGTTTGTATTTGCTATGTCACTCTTACTTCCCAGTCTTCAATATTTCTTAATATTTTCTGTGTCTAAATTGAATTACATGTACAAGAGATTTCTTACAAGCACATGTGAATCTACAATTACTTCAATTAAAATTTCAATTGACAGTTATTTGTAAACTATGTAGCTCTTAGAAATATATCACTACTACTCATTAATCCCATGATTCCAAAAGAGATAAGATGCAATTCAGCTTTTTCCATTTCTGAAATTGCCATCAATTAAAGTTGTTTATAAATTCAAGGGAAAAATCAAATTGCCTAGTGTGTCCATATTTTCATCAGTACATCTTTTTAAAAACTTAGACAAAGGGGAAAAGTTAACACTGGAGAATGTTGCAACTAATATCTAGTAGGTTATATGAGAGCTGAGAGCTATAGTGTTCTTTATGCTGGTTTGTATATAGCAGTGTTGGAACATTCATTTCATCCTAACAGATAAAAAGGAGCAATTTCAATTTGAAGTCTTAAAAAATAGGTGAAACAAAAGTTTAACTTACTTTAGTGGTAAATATTGATCAAAGTTAGATGTTAATCATTTATAATATGGATATTATCATCTACCATTGCTGCCACATAAAAAATTAATAGAGGGGCACCTGGGTGGCTCAGTCGGTTGAGTGTCTGACTTCAGCTCAGGTCATGATCTCACGGTTTGTGAGTTCGAGCTCCGCATCGGGCTCTGTGCTGACAGCTTAGAGCCTGGAGCCTGCTTCCAATTCTGTGTCTCCCTCTCTCTCGGTCCCTCTCCCCCTCATGCTCTGTCTCTTTCTCTCAAAAGTAAATAAACATTAAAAAAATTAATAGAATAATTGGTGTCTGTAGCTTTTTATATTATATTTAAGCTTTTGGAGGGTCTGTTTTGAATGGGACAACAAGAGATAGAGCTGTCTCTGGGTTTTTAAGATAATCTTTTTTTTTTTTTTTAAATGTTTATTTATTTTTGAGAGAGAGACAGAGCACGAGTGGGGAGGGGCAGAGAGAGAGGGAGACACAGAATCCAAAGCACGCTTCAGGCTCTGAGCTATCAGCACAGAGCCAGACCCAGGGCTCGAATTCACAAACCACGAGATCATGACCTGGGCCAAAGTCGGACGCCCAACTGACTGAGCCACCCAGGTGCCCCTAAGGTAATCTAAACATCAGATCAAGGTAATCAAGTATACCTTAATGTGGGAGAGAAATGGGGGTTCCACTTTATGAATGTTTGAGATAGCATATATATTAAAATTCTCCATGCTTGTGATTATTTTTCAACATAGTAAATTAATTGTGGTAGGAATTTTCCCAGTTTAGCTTCAAAGATTATTTCAGTTTCTTGAGGAAGCAAATAAGAAATAAAAATTCTACTCTTGTTCCACTTTCCTTAGTATGTCCCTTTTATTCTAATTAAACACATTAATAAAACTAGGCTTTTTTAACTTGAGGAAGATACTCATATTTGAATTATTTTAGGTAAGATATGTGAGAATTGTTTGTTCAGATTGGTAATTTCATCCCTTATAAAGTCATTACTTCATAAAGTCATCACCTGTAAGCTATGAAAAAAATCCTCAAACTAACTTTATCAGTTTGAAATTAGGTAACACAGAAATTAATAAAGATCAAAAGGGAGATTTAAAAAAAAGGACAAGAAAAAGAGGAAGATCAATCTAGTGTGAGAGATGGTAAATTTTTAACTTTTTAAAGAATTTTGTCTTTTTAAAGAATTATGAATTTACTTTCTATGTTGCTGAGCACTGGTTTGAATATTTAGCTTTTGAAGGAAAACCATGGGTTTAATTTTTTTGGAAAGGATGGGGTTGGGGATAAGCTTATAAAACAATATCCTCTTCCTAGCATTTTCCTTTCTACATTTCATACCTCAGATAATGAAACTTAAAAACTGATAATATAGGGTGGCTCAATCAGTTGAGTATCTGACTTCTGCTTAGGTCGTAATCTCACGGTTCGTGAGTTTGAGCCCTGAGTTGAGCTCTCTGCTGTCAGCCTGGAGCCCACTTCCGATCCTCTGCCCCACTCTCTCTCTGCACCTCCCTCGCTTGTGCACTATCTCTCTGTCTCTCTCTCTCAAAAAGAAAAAACATTTTTTAAAAAGTGGTATATAAAAAGTTGACATTCGTGAGTTTTAGTATACTTACTTATCTGTGAAAACGATGAACAGTAATGCAAGGTATGTTTATTTATTTTGCATATGGTATTTATTTATAGAATTTTTTTTTTTTTTTTACTAGAAGGTGGGAGTTTTTTGTGTTTTATCCCCTGGAGAAACCTACATAGCTTGGTCACATGAATTACTGTATGTGGCAGTTAATAGTAAGAAATCTCCCAGTGTAATATTTGATCATATGACTCTACCATTATTTCATATTAGTAACATACTTTTAATTAGTAATTTCTTGAGGAACTTATGCTGGCATGATGGAAGATAAAAGAGAAGATCTATCTCCCCTTGAGAGTTTTATAATCAGGAGAAGAAGCAAGAAAATAAACCAAAAAATGGAATCAATTATATATACTTTTTATCCTTATTGATACTATATAAAAGTAGAAAAACATGGACATCCTTTTGTATTTAGAATATTTAAGGGGCACCTGGTGGCTCAGTCGGTAAGGGGCACCTGGGTGGCTCAGTAGGTTAAGCATCCAACTCTTGATTTCGGCTCAGGTCATGATCTTCAGTTCATGGGTTCGAGCCCCCCGTTGGGCTCTGCTGGGGTTCTCTCTCTCTCTCTCTCTCTCTCTCTCTCTCTCTCTCTGCACCTCCCCCATTTGCTCTCTATGTCTCTCTCAAAATAAATGAGAATAAACTTTTAAAAAGAAAAAATAGAATATTTAAAAGTAGATGGGATAAAAATTGGACCTTGAGCTACCTACCACTGGTTTAATTTTGTTAAAGCACATCTTTGATCAAAACCCATAATGTGTCACCAACCTTTGAGTTTAACAATCAAACAGACTTCCAAAATTCCAAAGTTTCTTCACAATTTGTCTTTTTCTTCCACTCTTCCACATTGGCCTATGCAAACTTATTTCTTACACTTAACAATAAGAATGTCCGCTGATTTACCCAGAAGATTTCTTCAAGATCTTTGAACTAGCAATTTTTGTTGCCTCCTTCCTTAGAGGTTCTGCTTAGGCCAGAACTTTTCATGAAGCCTTACATCAAAAAACCAAGGTAAATAGAAAACACAAAATGAGAGGGTAGAAATAAAACAAAGACTGTATTATTGCATTTCCCACTTGGCTAATATTTCTCTTTAGCTTTGCCTGAAGAGCCGTTTGACCCATTCATTTTTTTCCCTCTCCCATTGAGCTGTTAATCTCTTATTTTTGGAGGTTCTGATTATTTTCAAACTCCTTGGTTATATTTTCAAACGTTTATTTCTTAAAACATATTAAAATAGTTATTTTGTTATATTCTGTGTCTAATTCTGATATCTCAGGTCTTTCTTGGTCAGATTCTGTGGACTCTTGCTTGTAACGTTTTGTTTCCACATGTGCATTATGGGTTTTGATGAAACTCTCATTTCTCAGAACTTGATCCATGGAAATTTCTTCAGAGAGAATGTGCAAAGATTTGTACTTGTTTCTGCCATTCACTTGAGGTCACTACCAACCTAAAACCCCTTTAAAAATTTTGTTTTTTTCAGGTTTTAAACTGTTTTAAGGCATTGCTTATAGTTATATATTCTCGTGGTAGATTTATTTTCCCTTTCCACCCAACACCAAGGCCCAAATGAGCAGATTTCCTTGCTACATCTTTCTTTCTGCATGGTACCCTTTTCCACCCTTACACTTAAAGGTATAGCCTTATGGTGTCCTAGCTTTTCAGAAAGGATTCAACACATTGGGTGAGCCCTTGATTCCATGTCCTGTCTCTCTCACCCTAACAGTCAAACAAGAGCTCAAGACTCACTAGTGTTTGGCAGGTCTGTTCCTTTATGATTTCAGCTCCTCGTGTATATCTTCACTCTCCCAGCTGTATAAAAAGTTTCCTAATTCCTAAAGGTAGGGACCATAGAACACACTTGTGTCATCTTCTAAATTGTTGTGCATAGGAGGAACAGTATAATTCAGAAATAATGATAACATTAACAGCATTTACTTATGCATGATAGGCATTTTATTTTTCTTATGTACATTATCCCACTTAATCTTCCCACCAGTTCTCAGAGGTGGATAGTATCCACATATTACTCTTGAAGAACCTAAGCACAGAGAGGTTAAGTAATTTGCCCAAGCTCACATAGGGGAGCTAGTACTCACCTCAAGGCAGACTGACTCCAGAGCTCACATTCTTAAAAAAATTTTTTTTTAATTTTTATTTATTTTTGAGAGAGAGAGAAAGAGAGAGAGCATGAGCAGGCAAGGAGCAGAGAGAGAGGGAGACACAGAATCTGAAACAGGTTCCAGGCTCTGAGCTGTCAGCACAGAGCCTGACGCGGGGCTCAAACTCACAAACTGTGAGATCATGACCTGAGCCGAAGCCGGGCGCTCAACCGACTGAGCCACCCAGGCGCCCCATGCAGAGCTCACATTCTTTTAAGCATTATGTTATGGCCCAGGAGGACTTTTTTTTTTTTTTTTTAAGATAATAGTAGGAAATATGGTACAATAGGAACAAAGTATGTATGGAGTCTTATATATCTTGTAGAATTTTGACATTATGTGGTAGTCCCTTCATAATTAAGTATATCTTAGGAAAATTAAGGTGGTAGCAATAATTGAAGCTTATTTTTTTTAATGTTTTGTTTTGAGAGAGATCATGTGCCAGGAGAGGCGGGGGCGGGGACGGGGAGGGCAGAAGATCTGAAGCGGGCTCTGCGCTGACAGCAGCAAGCCTGTGGCAAGGCTTGAACTCACAAACCGTGAAATCATGACCTGAGCACAAACCGACTGAGCCACCCAGGTGCTCCAGCAATAATTGAAGATGGAAATCACATACCAATGTAAAATGATAGACTGACTAGATTAATGGCATCTAATGAAATGACACTTAATAAATTTTTTAGTCCAGAAGATAAAGGAATGATGTTATTAATGACAGAAAGTTCCAAATGTTTCTATATAAATATTGGTGCTGAAAGTTCTTTTGGGAGATGGGGTGTTAGCATTTTTTATTTACCTCATTTAAAAATTATTTTCTTAGAGGGACGCCTAGGTGGGTCAGTTGGTTGAGTGACCAGTTTCAGCTTAGGTCATGCTCTCATGGTTCATGAGTTCAAGCCCCGCATCAGGCTCTCAGCTGTCAATGCAAAGCCCGCTTTGGATCCTCTGTCTCCTTCTCTCTCTGCCCATTGCTCATGTTGTGTCTCACTGTCAAAAATAAATAAACATAAAAAATATGTATTTTCCTAGATATAGAAGATAACAGTTGGCATTTGTACAGAATTGATATTTTTAATAATAGTTTTATTAAGATATAATTCACATATGTAAAATTCATCCTTTTAAAAAGTGTATAATTCAGCAGCCATTCCCCATGATCTAATTTCAGAAAATTTTCATCAGCCCCAAAAGAAACCTCATATGATTGATACTTAGAGAGAAGTCCATCTTTTATCCGAAAAGAAGAAGTAATATTCTTGATTCAAATGAATAGTCACTGACTTGTAATCATATTTAGCCAGTCCTCTAAATTAGGTCAAGATTTGGTAACAAAGACTAGATTGAGAACACATTGCCTAAGTTATTTTTCTCTTTTAACTATTGAAATCTTCAAGCATTTGATATATGGGTTTAAATAATTCCTTATGTCATAAACAAGATACGGCTCAGCAACTATTTTCTTTAACATGAAGTTTTCTTTTTAATATTAACATCTTTTTGTTAAGTATTAGAAAAACTTTAAAATCAAATCTGTTTAAACTACTAAGAAAATAGTTCTAGGAGATGTCTAAGGTTTGCCTAGAAACTTTAATCATTTTACCTTTTCTTTTAAGATGCCAGTGACAGTGGACGTTCTTATAAAACAGTCCTGGACCGTTGGAGAGAGTCTCTCCTTGCTTCTGCTAGTCTATCCCAAGTCTTTCTTCATCTCTCCACCTTGGATCGTAGTGTGATATGGTCTAAATCTATACTGAATGCTCGTTGCAAGATATGCCGAAAGAAGGGTGATGCTGAAAACATGGTGCTTTGTGATGGCTGTGATCGGGGTCATCATACCTACTGTGTTCGGCCAAAGCTAAAGGTATTTTTCCCTTCTACTTCTTAGATTAAATTGAGTGATTGAGGTTTTGAGTGATAGATGATTAATGATCATTTCCGTGATTTGTCAGACTGTGCCTGAAGGAGATTGGTTTTGTCCAGAGTGTCGGCCAAAGCAACGTTCCAGAAGACTCTCCTCTAGACAGAGACCATCCTTGGAGAGTGATGAAGAGATGGAAGACAGTATGGGAGGTGAGGATGATGAAGTTGATGATGATGATGAAGAGGGTCAAAGTGAGGAGGAAGAATATGAGGTAGAACAAGATGAAGATGACTCACAGGAAGAGGAAGAAGTCGGGTAAGTCCATGCAATAAAATGAGAGTTTGTGAGTTTTATTCACACAGTGTCTTGACCTCGCAAATACAAATGGAATGGTTGGGGCCCTTGACTTTTTTAAAAACCGGTGGGTAATAAGTGGCCTGAGGTTATCCTTGCTTTAGTTTTATAAGCATTTGAAATTATTCCTGAGGAAGTATAGTAGCTATATGAACCTACCCAGATTATAAAATCAAATATGAGTTCAAGTTTGGACAGGAATACTAATTCAGACCTCCATTAAGTTTGATTTTACTTCATTTTATGCCTGAAGCAGCAAATAAGCATTCCAGAGGATATTCATGAGATAAAGATGAATGCAGCTTCCCTGTGCCCCTATTGCTTTCTCAAGGAGTTATACTCGAACAAAGAGAGAAAGAGATATGCCAAGAAGCACATTATATTGTTATACTTCTACCACATTAGCACCCAGAAGGGGTCAACTTCTATATACTACCATATAGCCAAGTACTCTGCAACTTAGCAAGTGCCTGGCTATTCCAGCGTGGCAGCACTAGAGCATTCTCCCTTTATTTGTCCCTTTTTAACATTTGAACCCCATTCATGTGGAATCAGGAAAGTGAATGTGAAGCAAGGGCAACTTAGAACTGACAAAGTACAAAAAGGCCAGTCTGAGGAGGGGTAAGTAGAAAGAGCTGCCCCATCTATTTTAAACAAGTTGTTTTTGTTTGTTTTTGTTTGTTTTTTTGTTTTTAATTTTTTTTAATGTTTATTTATTTTTGAGAGAGAGAGAGAGAGAGAGTACGAGCACGGTAGGGGGACAGAGAGAGACAGAGACACAGAATCCAAAGCAGGCTCTAGGCCATGAGCTGTCAGCACAGAGTCTGACACAGGGCTCGAACCCACGAACCATGAGATCATGATCTCAGCTGAAATCAAACGCTTAACCAACTGAGCCACCCAAGAGCCCCAACAATAGCTCCAACTAGCAAGAGCTATCGCCCTGGTAGATTATAAGGGCAGTATTTGTGTTAACATAAAGATGATATGGGAAATTCTTGGAAATATTTTAAGTAAACTGGAAGCCCAGGTATATGGGGAGATGGATAAAAAAGGCTTAATGGAGTTGTTTGATACTTGTCTACAGCTTAAAGGCAATTAAAAGAGTGAACCTAGAGTTGCCTGGCTGGCTCAGTCATTGAAGCATGTGACTCTTGATCTTGGGGTCATGAGTTCGTGAGTTCTAGCCCCACGTTGGGGTTAGAGTTTACTTAAAAAATAATAATAATAATAAAATGGAAGATTGAACCTAGTTTTGTATTTTACAGTAAGAAGCAGAAGATGGCAAAGAGATTCTTAACATACTATTCAGGAACCATAGGTTTAAGGCCTATTTTAGTTGCAGTCATTGGCCAAAACTGTAGGTTACCTCAGCATCAGTGGTAATGAAAAGTGATGAAAAACTGTTACTGTAAGGAGACAAAAGAAATGTATATAGAACTCATTGGCTGAATAGTAGAACAAGGGGAATAGAAATAATCTTAATTGCATCATTTCTCTGTACAATAATTATGTTTTCAAACAATATTTACAGCCCACCAAAACGAGGAAGACCACAAGTTAGATTGCCAATTAAAACGAGAGGGAGACTTAGCTCTTCTTTCTCCAGTCGTGGCCAACGACAAGATCCTGGAAGATATACTTCAAGGAGTCAGCAGAGTACACCCAAAACAACTGTTTCCTCTAAAACCACTGGTAGAAGCCTTAGAAAGATAAAATCTGCTCCTCCAACAGAAACTAAGTCTTTAAGAACTGCCGGTCGTTCTACTCGCCAGAGTTATGGCCCACTGCAAGCGGATGTATTTGTGGAACTACTTAGTCCTCGTAGAAAACGCAGAGGCAGGAAAAGTGCTAATAATACACCAGAAAATAGTCCCAACTTCCCTAACTTCAGAGTCATTGCCACAAAGTCAAGTGAGAAGTCAAGATCTCTAAGTGTTGCTTCAAAACTTTCTCTCCAAGATAGTGAATCCAAGAGAAGAGGAAGGAAAAGACAAACTACAGGTATGAAGAAGTCTAATTTAAACTATTCTTACCTAAGAAAATGGAATAATTTTGAAAGATTGAGTGTTGTGGGGTACCTGGGTGGCTCAGTCGGTTGAGCGTCTGACTTCAGCTCAGGTCATGATCTTGGCTTTCGTGAGTTCGAGCCCCGCATCAGACTCTGTGCTGGCGGCTCAGAGCCTGGAGCCTGCTTTGAGTTCTATGTCTGTCTGTCTGTCTGTCTGTCTGTCTGTCTCTCTCTCTCTCTCAAAAATAAACATTAAAAAAAAATTTTTAAAAAAAAGGATGGAGTGTTGAGATACTTTGAATCATTTTTTATTTTTTTTTATTTTATTTTTTTATTTTTTTTTATTTATTTTTTTTTTTATTTATTTTTGGGACAGAGAGAGACAGAGCATGAACGGGGGAGGGGCAGAGAGAGAGGGAGACACAGAATCGGAAACAGGCTCCAGGCTCTGAGCCATCAGCCCAGAGCCTGACGTGGGGCTCGAACTCACGGACCGCGAGATCGTGACCTGGCTGAAGTCGGACGCTTAACAGACTGCGCCACCCAGGCGCCCCTGAATCATTTTTTAAAAGCTGTCACTAAGATACACAAAGTTACTAGGGAACAGCCCAGCCTGAAGCATAATTTTCACTGAAGGGACAGCTAGCCATTTGAGGAGTAAGGTAAATTATATTGCCAGTATTTTTCTAGTAGTGTAGCAAGATAGTTGTGAAAAATTTTTAGTGTTCTGTTTCTAATGGAGAGATTTGGCCAACATTTGAACAGTCTTGGTATAACATATTCTAACATTTCATTCTCTTCCACCCTTTCTACTTTAAAACACATATATATTCATCATAACCTACACAGGCTACATTGGGTTATTTGGTTAAGTTTCCTATCTGGCATACTGAATTTGGGGGCAGGGGAGAGCTGGGAGAGTAATATTGTTAGGGAGTAATCATCAGCTGTCTTTTTAATTCTGGTAATCATTTTTTATAGTAATCTCTATCCCATATAATCTCTTTATTTATCTCTTCAATCCTATTCTTTTCTTCCTTTAGTGTCCATAGTAATAAAACTTTGATATTTCCAAAAAAATAAAATTAAACATAAAAAGCATTACTGTTCCTTGAAGAATTATAGATAGGTTGTATTGTATTATTCAAACCTATGACAGGATTAAGGAATCCATTGGTGAAAGAACGGAAGACCCATTAGTCTGTATGTGCAGTCACCGGGTTGTTGGGTTTGGGAGGGTTCTATCAGGTAACTTGGCACCGAGATCTAATTTAGCTTTTCCCATCCCCTTATCTGTTTTGCTCTTCCCCAATTCTGAACTTCAAGCTACTTGGAAAAAAATAGTACACCTGAAGCATTTGTATTCTAAAAAACTCTGCTAAGAAAAAAATTTTGTTGTTGTTAATTGATTTATGAATTTACTGACCTGGCTCCAAGGACAAACAAAGGGGAAAATGTATGAATTTACATTTAAGTAGAAAATTTAAACACCTGAATTCATAATAACTATGCTGCCCTTTTCTACTCATTCATACACTTTTCCTCTAGTTCATACATTCCTAATGTATTTCATTATATACACCTTAGATTTTATGAGAAAACATTTTAAGAAAGTCTCCATATAAAAAATAAGACTTATAGGAATAATCTTTTACTTCATTGTTGAGAATTACTTTTCTTTTATGCAAGGTAATCTATAAAGAGGCCTACTTGCTAGATCTGAAGAGGTTACCTTCCTAAGGGTATGTTTTCAGAAATACTGGAGAATTGCTTACTTTCATTTTATTATAGTTGAAAATGTATTTTTAATAAAACAGGCCAAAAAATAATGTATAAACTTTATAAATGTATAAAGTTCTAGAAACTTTCTTTTATATTACACTGTTGTTACAATATGTTCCCAATGATGGGGCACCTGGGTGGCTCGGTCAGTTAGGCGTCTGACTTCGGCTCAGGTCATCTCACGGTTCACAAGTTCGAGCTCTGCATCGGGCTCTGTGCTGACAGCTCAGAGCCTGGAGCCTGCTTCAGATTCTGTGTCTCCCTCTCTCTCTGCCCCTCCCCTGCTTGCACTGTCTCTCTCTCAAAAATAAATAAACATTAAAAAATTGAAAAAGAAAAAACACAATATGTTCCCAGTGAATGTTCATTTGTAAATTTTATGATCAAAAAGGAAATAGTGGGGGTGCCTAGCTGGCTCAGTCAATGGAGCATGCAACTCTTGATCTCAGGGTTGTAAGTTTGAGTCCCACATTGGGTGTAGGGATTACTTAAAAATAAAATCTTTAAAAAATAAAAAAAGGAAATAGTAATTTTTGATCCAGATTTTCATATCTCCAATGTAAGTTAGTTTATCTCAATATATACAGAATGGCAATTTTCTCTTTGAATTTAGGTGTATTTATAATACCCTGTTTAGCTTGTAGTGATCAAATATTTTGCTTTGTCATCACCTAAAATTAATTTAATCATTTATTTAGAATCATCTCCTATGACACTGAATCGAAGGAGTTCAGGCCGACAAGGAGGAGTTCATGAATTGTCTGCTTTTGAACAACTTGTTGTGGAACTGGTACGGCATGATGACAGCTGGCCTTTTTTGAAACTCGTTTCCAAAATCCAGGTAAAATTATTAGATTTGATAAAATGTGTTCATGTATATTATCTGATTTTAGTCTTCTTGGCAACTTTGAGGTAGTCAGAACTCCCGTTAGTCACTACATATTGGAACGTTGGTTCCTGTGTTGAAAAAAATGGCGTTAGGGCGCATTGTGTTCTCAGTCCTTTCTAATCCTGTGACTGATTCTCAACGAATGATGACAGTGTGTTGAAATAACCTCAAAGTTTTTTTTCCGTGTAATGAATATGAATGATTTAATTCAACTGAGTATCGTTATTGGTACCCTAAGAAAACAGAGATGGCCTAAACTAAGGGATTTGAGATGGTGCTGGAGTTCTTTATATACTTAAGGCCGTATGTGATATGCTGCAGCAGAATGTGATATGCTGCAGCAGATAGGGCAGTGTTATAGTGCTGTAATAGAAGTTATAATGGTCCTCCAGAAGTGGAGAAGAAAAGGAGATTGATTTGACCATTTCAAAGGGAGGGAATAGCAGGAATTAGTTCTTTATAGAAGAACTAGAACTGTTTGGTCTGGTCATTAAGGAAAGGTAGGATTTCAATAGTAAGAAATAGAATAAGGACATTCTAGGAAAAGGAGACCCAGAAATGAGAATATGGGAAATGATGGGTAGTTTGAATGGAACAAAGGGTGTGTTAGGCACAGTAGAGAGAAATAGAGAGAGCACACAAGCAAAATCATAAGCTTTTTCTCCTTTTTTTTTATTTAAAAAGAAATTTTTTATGTTTATTTTTGAGAGAGACAGAGCATGAGCGGGGGGG
>NW_024412396.1:13216937-13238957 GCF_014898765.1 Herpailurus yagouaroundi | reverse complement strand
AGGCTCCAGGCTCCGAGCTGTCAGCACAGAGCCCAATGCGGGGCTTGAACTCACAAACCGTGAGATCATGACCTGAGCCAAAGTCAGATGCTCGACTGACTGAGCCACTAAAGCGCCCCTCCTTTTTTTTTTTTTAAGTTTATTTATATATTTTGAGAGAGAGGCAGCATGCATGAGGTGGGTTTAGCAGAGAGAAAGGGAGAGAGAGAGAATCCCAAGCTGATAGCACAGAGCCTGACGCCAGACTATCTGTCTCACAAATCACAAGACCATGACCAGAGCTGAAGCCAGGAGTTGGATACTTAACCTACTGAGCCACCCAGGTGCCCCAAGCTTTTTCTTTTCACAACTTATCTCTGATAAATTTTCTATAGGAGATATATTTGAATTATTTTACAGGTCCCAGACTATTATGACATCATCAAAAAGCCCATTGCCTTAAATATAATTCGTGAAAAAGTGAACAAATGTGAATATAAATTAGCATGTAAGTAATTTATGTTTTTCTCTGATAATTATTTTTGTTTAAAGAGGTAAAGGCTGTTTTCTCATGATTTAAATGATGTATATTAATGTGGTTGTATAGATGGCATCCCAAGAGGTCCCTAAAATGCTTGTCTATGTATACAGAGATAAAAGATGCATAGGGATTAAATGAGTTTTAGATATTTTATAGAATCTGATCTTGATAGAAGTTCTATGTAATTATATAACATTCCTAATTACATAAGTGCATAGTTTCAGCAAATCAATTTTAAAGCATTTATAGTTCAACAATTTTAAGTTTTAGTTCTACTACCTTGTTTCAGAGGCTTCAATTTCTTTTTTGGGGAACAGGGTAGAGTCAGGTCATTTGTTTGTCTTTTACATGAAAACAATATGGAGTAGAGGCTTCAGTTTCTTTTTTCTTTCTTTCTTTTTTAAAGTTTTTATTTATTTATTTTGAGATAGAACCAGCAGGGAAGGGGCAGGGGGATGGGGGGAGACAGAGGATCTGAAGCAGGCTCTGTGCTGACAGCAGAGAGCCCAATGCAGGGCTCAAACTCACAAACCATGAGATCATGACCTGAGCCAAAGTCAGACGCTTAACCAACTGAGCCACCCAGGTGTCCCAGAGACTTCAATATGTAAAGAAAAAAGTGGGCTTCCGTTTTCTTAATGACATTTCCAGCTGTGATACAAACAAAATGTATATTTATAATTTATGTACTTTTATTCTAATCTCATTTGTTTTTTATTTCTAGCGGAATTTATCGATGATATTGAGTTAATGTTTTCGAACTGCTTTGAGTACAACCCTCGTAACACAAGTGAAGCAAAAGCTGGAACTAGGCTTCAAGCATTTTTTCACATTCAGGCTCAAAAACTTGGACTCCATGTCGCACCTGGGAATGTGGATCAAGTTAGCACACCACCAGCTGCAAAGAAGTCGCGAATCTAATTTTGTCCTTCTGAAGGATATATTTGAGAAAGACAAATTGTTCACGAAAATGGAACATTAAATCATGCTCTAAAGCAGACATATATATTTATATATATAAAGCAATAACAACTGATTGACCACATTGAAGTGTGGCCTGCACTATATTCTCAATTTTAATATTAAGCACTCAGGAGAATGTAGGAAAGATTGCCTTTGCTACAGTTTTGTTCAGTATCTAATAAGTTTGATAGATGTATTGGTTACAGTACTGGTTTACAGAGGTTTTTGTACATTTTGAGATCATTCATGTGTCCCAATATCTCTGAAAATATTTTCTCACCTGTGATTTATTTTGTCATTGATTTTTTTTTTTTAGAAGTGTGGTATTAAGGGAGATTTGTCCATACAGATAAATCTTCTATTATAGCACAGTCTAGGAAAAAAAAACATATATGTCTAAGATATTTAATAAGCACATTCTTTCAACACTACACATGAATGCATCCAATTTTCTATCCTTGAAGTGCTGTACCAATGCTGGCTGGAGATATTAAGTCTGAGTTTATTAACTAGATATTTATTTAGCATCCAAAATAATTTGTGAATTTGTTTTGTATTTATAAAATTTGTACCTGGAAAATGTTCTTTAATTTTTTAAACATTTTACTGTGTTTTTGTTTTATTTCTCTAACTTCTTTAATGAACAATCAGTAAAAGGTAACCCCTCCCTTTTCCCTGACAGTTCCTTCAGTTTTACAGAACTGTATTACAGGTTTCTATGTACAACTTTTTTTAAGTGTACAAATAAAATGATACATGTTTTTCAAGTATTTGGAATCTGGAATTTTTACAAAGCAGAATTGGACTATTGTATGTGATACATACAGACCATAGGAACTAATGTTTTATTGTACCTGAGTCTCTATGGCAGTGATTTGCATCTTTTTCTGCCCCAACCCTTGAGAGGTAAGATACCTCCCATGAGTAACAGCAGCAGTCTCTGATAGGGATTCTCAGTAAAAGGAAGAAAGTTTGGAATATGCCCACCTGGTTAAGAAACACCACTCAATATTTTATAAATTAAATAGGAGGTGCTATTTCTTAGGGATGGAAGATGTACAGAGGCCTTAGTTTCATAGGACTAGCTGTCCTTTTTAGAATGCAAAACAAAGGTGTCCTCTCTAGGGCTTTTTGGAAGGCAGTAGAATCATCCTGTTTTCTCATCTAAAATCTTGCCATATGTTCACAACTGTAACTTTTGATATATTTGTAATCATTTCATATACCAATAACCAAATTTCTTAGAAAATTGTACTTCAGTATTTACTCAGGAGAGAATTCTAAAATGCAAGTACACTTCAATAGTAAATTATCTGATTACTTAATATTCTTCACTTTTTAATGTTCATAACAACTAACATTTGTATGTGCTTTTCTTCTAGACAATAAACACTAAGAAGGAAAATTCTGTCCAACTAATAACTGTTAAGTCTGAAGGTCAGTCTTAAGACTTGGCAATTTGTATGTTGCCTTTCTCGGACTCAGTGAAAATTAAAGACATTGCTTTTTAATCTGCCCAGCCAGATTTTCTTAGATATAGAAATCATTACTTACACCCATACATACCTGCAGTAATTGAAATTTTACATAGCAACAAGGCTAACATACATACATAACATTCATAGTAGTGGCTGGGAATGTAATGTTGACATGACCAAGAAAATAGCATTATCCAACTCCTATTTTGAGTTTATGTTTTTCTTCAAGGAGACAGAACTACAAAATGGAATGGGTGGAATAGAAACATAATTGAAAACTCAAGTCCAAGATAGTTGAGACATTTCAGTGAGCTAGGCACCACTTACTGAGTTCAATTTCCAACCCCAGATAAACTATATATGTAAAAGCACTTAATTTGTGGGGCACCTGAGTGACTCAGTCAGTTGAGCATCTGACTTTGGCTCAGGTCATGATCTCACAGTCTAGAGATCAAGCCCCACGTCAGGCTCTGTGCAGACAGCTCAGAGTCTGGAGCCTGCTTCAGATTCTGTGTCTCCCTCTCTGTGTCTCAAAATAAAGACATAAAAAATTTTTTAAAATAAATAAAAGCACTTAATTTGTAATTGTAAGAGGGTGCTAGAAGGGAAAGAAATTAACACATCTTGTTATATGCCAAGCCTATTAATTTAGAAGTTTATATCCTTCATACCTAATAACTATGGGAAATGCTTTTTATGTTAAGCCAATTCTGTAAGGATTTTCGCTGTTATTCTCTCCATCTTTCAAGTGAGATTTTGACTCAGATGAATTTTTTGTAAGTACTTGCCCAAGATCACAGAGTAAATGACACCAGGCTGTCGAAATTCCTTATTTCCAATATGCTAGGCTACCTCCAGGAAGATGAGGGATATGCAAATTTATCTCTGAACAATAAAAAAGAGTGGGCAGAAAGGAAAGTGGAGAATGTACATGTATTCATATCAGATAATAGTCTCTGTCACATGTTTGGAGAGTTACTCATTGTAAGCATATGCTTATTTTCCTTTTTTATTTGTAGTTTCTAAGGATCACTGTCCTATTCTTCAGCCATGTGCTCAGAATATGTACTAAAGGGAGCACGAGAATAGGAAAAGCTGCTATCTTCCAAACTTTGGATTTAGTTCCCATGCATATTTGGCTACAGATCTAATTAATATTGGCTACAGGATCCTTATTAATATTTTAGCAAAATCAGAAATGTGTGAGAAGCCAAAATTTAACAGCTATGTCATGCTTTGAACATTGTTCTTCCAAATATGTTCATTCTCTCATTTGTTTGCTATTTTTTTCCAATGTTAAAATATTTAAATGTCTTGGGCTTTTTTCTCAAGAGAAAAGGAGGTATGCTTGGACACATGTGAGTTCATTGTTTTAATTTCAAAAAAAAATGGACATGGTGCTTAGGTTAATTTCACTAACAACATGAGGAAGATTGTGCGTAAACCACATATTCTGCATTAGCCTTTATGCTCACAGTTCAGGAGAGCTTGCTATATTAAGCAAAGGTGTCAAAGCAAACCTCTAGATGAGAAAAAACATGCAGAAACATCAGTGTGTTCGTAATTTAATGGTGTACAAATGACTGAGCAGACCTTTAATCTTTCTATTCATTCTCTTTCGAGGTAAAAGTTTGTCTTGAGAGCCAGTGACCCTTACTGTCAAAGAAATTGAGAAAATATATTCAAAGTATTGATGAACAAATCTCTAAAATGTGAGGCTGTGATTTAAGCCTTTGATTGGATCAATATTAGACGTATATTACTTTTCCCCAGTAATCTGAAAAGCTTACTTCTCCTAGTTACAAAATTAATAAATGTCCATTGTCCAAAAAATAGAAAACAATAAAATGCAAAATAGAAATAAATTTGATGTATAATTTCTCAGATTATTTTCTTCAGTAAAAATGGATCGTGGTATACAAATCCTATTTTAAAAGCTGTTTTCACTTTGTACCGTACATTGTGGATATCTCTGTTCTTTATGTGCTGTTCAGTGTTCTGCTGTATCTAAGGCTCACCTCGTTTGGAAACCTCTCCAATAACCCAGTCCTGCATTTACTTAACTAGGTATCTGATAGTTAATTATAAAAAATTATTATTAAAAATTATAAAAAATTATAATTTACTTGTGATGTTTTGGCTAACTACTACAATTAATTCAGTAACCATTTACATGTATGTAACAGCTGTTTCTGTTATTAGAGCCTTAAAATGAGTTAATGATCAGAAGTGACAAACTAAAAAATGGATAATGAGGCAGTGTAGCATTTCTACAGCTAATAGGCATATAATTTTTTTTTTAATTTTAATGTTTATTTTTGAGAGAGAAACCGCATGAGCAGGGGAGGGGCAGAGGGAAAGGGAGACAGAATCAGAAGGAGGCTCCAGGCTCTGAGCTGTCAGCAGAGAGTTATAGGCATATAATTTTAAATATTTTCCTGCCTGGGGGTGCCTAGCTGGTTCAGTGGGTGGGGTGTGTGACTCTTGATCTCACAGTCTTGAGTTCCAAGCCCCATGCTGGGTGTGGAGATTACTTGAAAAAATCATTTTTCTTTCTTTTTCTCTCTTTCTTTCTTTCTTTCTTTCTTTTTCATTCATTCATTCATTCCTGCCCAGGCTTCTTGTGGTATTTCTTCTGCCTGATCCCATGCACTTTTCACTGTTCAGTCCCCATAATCCTCTAGGATAGGACTTAGCGAACTTTCTGTAAAGGTTTAGATAGGAAATATTTAAGGCTCTGCCAGTCATCTGTCTCTGCTATAACTATTCAACTCTGCCGATTGTAACACAAAAGCAGCTAGAGACAATGCATAACTGATGCATGGCTGTGTTACTGTAAAACTTTATTTGCAAAAACAAGTGTGGGGCCAGATTTGGCTTTGTTTTCTGATCCCTGATCTGGAGTAAATAATACATAATTTAAACAAAGAGCAGTATTTAACAAACGGAAAGAACTCTTAATTTTCTTCACCAGTTCTTGCTCTGGCTACTCTTAAAAGTCAAGATTCACCTGTAATCTCATCTTTGGTTCTCTTTTATTTTAGGTCTACATACAGTCCCTGAGCAATTGCATACTGCTTCATGGTGAAACTTAGCAACTGCCCCATGCTAGATTCTACTTCCAGCCATGAAGGAGGAACGGGTACAGGATTTGATACCCTGCTGTAAACAGAAAACTGGACGAAATACATCAAACTTTTTGTATATTGCACAATAATTAGTATAGGACTGTTATCTCTGCAAGATCTCCCTATTACTGGAATTACCTTCCTAAATAACAAAACTAAGCCACTCAATTTCTTATTTATAATTTTCCTTTCCTGTTACCTCCAATGGGATTAGCTTGGCCTGTACAAGCTGACACCATTCTGTCAACCACATGTATCACTTCCCACTACACCATCTATGTATTGGTTCCTGTCACACTAGACTCTGTTGTGTCTCAGAAATTAGGACTCTGAAGACTTCATGCCTTTTCGCTTGCTCTGCCTTCCACCTGAAATGTCTCCCACTTCACCAGCCAGAAGCAGATAACCTGAAAACATCCAGAATACAGTTTCTGTTTGGAATGATGAAAAATTGTGCAAATGGATAGTCGTGGTGATTGCACGACAGTATGAATGTACTTAATGGTACATTTAAAAATGGTTAAAATTGGGGCACCTGGGTGGGTCAGTTGGTTGAGTGTCCAGCTCTTGATTTCAACTCAAGTCATGATTTCAACTCAAGTCATGATTTCATGGTTCCTGGGATCAATCCCTGCAGAGGGTTCTGTGCTGACAACCTGCTTGGGATTCTCTCTCTCTCTCTCTCTCTCTCTCTCTCTCTCTCTCTCTCTCTCAAAAGAACAAAAACAAACAAACAAACAAAAAACACACACAACTTTAAAAACGGTTAACCTGGAAAGTTTAGGGGCACCTGGCTGGCTAATTTGGTAGAGCATGCAATTCTTCATCTCAGGGGCATGAGTTTGAGCCCCACGTTGAGGGTAGAGCTTACTTTAAAAATAAAATGGAAACTTTGTGTGTTTTTACCATGATAAAATATATAAAATTTTTAAACACTCATAAATGTTAACTAAGACACAATGAGCATCTGTTTAAACTCAGAGCTGAATGCACAAGAGAGTGGTTGAAAAACCATTCTGACAATGACATGAGCTGAAGCTGTAGCTATCCCAGTGAGGGTAGGCAGCTGGTAAAGGAAAGTTGATGGACTTAAGGTCTTAATACTACGGGGGGGGCGGGGCGGGGTGGAGATAAAACCTACAAATTAGACCTGAACTGAAAACCCACGTAAAGCCAAAACCGTCATAGAACTATACATTTATTAAAAATGTAGACTTGGGGGAAAAAATGCCAAAATGTGATCCAAAAACCCACAAAGAAAAAAAACAACTTTAAAAATGATCCTCAGGCAGACTTCTACTTCTTTTTTTTTTCTTTTTTTTAATGTTTATCTTTACTTTTGAGACAGAGCATGAGCGGGGGAGAGGCAGAGAGAGAGGGAGACAGAATCCGAAGCAGGCTCCAGGCTCTGAGCCATCAGCACAGAGCCCGAACTTGTCAACTGCAAGATCATGACCTGAGCTGAAGTCGGACGCTCAACTGACTGAGCCACCCAGGCATCCTGGCAGACTTCTACTTCTTGGATAATGAAGTAAGTAAGCATCCTTTCCCCTACTTTTCCTGCTATAAAATTAAAAGCCAAAAACCCTAGATGTCATATATAAAGCAAACTTAAGACTGAAAGTTGTTGAGAAGACAGACTGACTCGGGACCTTGGGATCTGAGGAAAGCATTATGAGTTATCTGGGTTTTCTTTTTGGCTCATATATCTAGATGAAACTGAAGAAGCTGGCAACTGGAAATTCTAAATAGCACAAAGAAAACAAAAGCCACAACAAAAGCTTTTCCAAAGAACCAGAAAAGGAGCAGCCTAGGAAGATAAAACATTTAGACAATAACCATTCCATTCCAGCCAAACACCACAGAAGAACCTGGCCTTACCCACACCCAAAAATCAACTGGAGAGCCTAGACTTCCACCAGAATAGGATAAGGATAAAATAAGGTGCCCCTACACCCCCACTGGAGTGGTGTCAGTGAAGAGCAAGTAGGGAGCCTGGACTTTCATCCCCACCAGCCAGTAGTGAGGTATCTCCCGCCTCCCCTAGAGTGTCAGTGGAGACCAGGAGGTGTCTACTGACCACTGACAAGCAATAATGGGAACCCCATTCCTGGTGTCATTAAAGGCTGAGTGGGAAACTTGGACTTCTGCATTTGGCAATTACAAGGTAGTTCCCAGACTTTCCCTGTCAGTGGTGTCAGAGAAAGCTAGTAGCTAAGAAGATTTAAATAAAGTCCAGAGTCTCAGCCTACTTCAGATTCTGTGTCTCCCTCCCTCTCTCTCTCTGCCTCTCTCTTCCCTGCTCACACTCTTATCTCTCTCTCTCTTTCAAAAATAAATAAACATTAAAAAAAATTAAATAAGGTCCACAGTCTCATAATACAAAAATATCCAGGTTTCAGTGAAAAATTACTCATACCACAAACCAGGAAGATCTCAAACTGAATGAAAAAGAGAAAGATGTCAACACCAACGTGACATGTTAGAATTATTTGACAAAGGGGCGTCTGGGTGGCTCAGTCAGTTAAGTGTCCAACTCAATTTCAGCTCAGGTCATGATTTTACAGTTCATGAATTCAAGCCCCCATCGGGCTCTGCACTCAAAATAAGAAACTTTAAAAAAGGAATTATTTAACAAAGACTTCAAAGCAGCCATGATACAAATGCTTCAATAAGCAATTACAAACACACTTGAAACAAACAAAAGAACAGAAAGTTCAGTTTTCTATTGCTGCTGTAACAAGTTACCACAAATTTAGCAGCTTAGATGATGCAAGCTTATTGGTTGTAGGTTAGAAGTCTGACAGGAGGCTAAAATAAAGTTTCTAGAGAGCTGTTTTCCATTCTGGAGTCACTAGGGAAGAATCTATTTCCATGCTCTTTCCAGCTTCTAGAGGTCCCCACATTCCTTGATTGATGGCCCCCTTCATCTTCAAATCTACCAACATGACATTTCTCTGTGCCTTTCTTCATAATCACATCTGCCTCTGACCCTGCCAGGGAAGGTTCTCTGATTTTAAGAACCCATTTTGATTATATTACACCTGCCTAGACAACTCAGGATAATCTCCCTATTCAAGGTCCTTAAATTAATCACATTTTAGAAGTCTATTTTGCCAGATAAAGTAACATATTCACAGGGATTCCAGGGATTAGGACATGGACATCTTTGGAGAAGAAACACTAAAAAAAAAAAAAAAAGTAGACATAAGCCCTAACAAATCAATAATTATATGCAACTTAAATGCTCTGCATACACCAATTTAAAAAGTGGAAGGAAGGAAGGAAGGAAGGAAGGAAGGAAGGAAGGAAGGAAGGAAGGGAGAAATTGGTCAGGGCTCTGAGGGAGAGAGAACTGAATGGAGCACAGGGGCCTTTTTTAGAGCAGTGAAACTATTCTGTATAATTCTATAATCATGGCTACATTTCATTATAGATTTGTTAAAACACAAAGAATGTACAACACAAAGAATGAACCTAATGTAAACTATGGGTTTAGTCAATAATAATGTAAATATTGGTTTATCAATTATGACAAATGTACCACATGTATAGAAGATGTTATTCAGGGGCGCCTGGGTGGCGCAGTCGGTTAAGCGTCCGACTTCAACCAGGTCACGATCTCACGGTCCGTGAGTTCGAGCCCCGCGTCGGGCTCTGGGCTGATGGCTCGGAGCCTGGAGCCTGTTTCCGATTCTGTGTCTCCCTCTCTCTCTGCCCCTCGCCCGTTCATGCTCTGTCTCTCTCTGTCCCAAAAATAAATAAACGTTGAAAAAAAAAATTAAAAAAAAAAAAATTAAAAAAAAAAAAAAAGAAGATGTTATTCATAGGGAAAATGGGATGGGTGTTAGGAAGTATAACGAGAAGTCTCTATACTTCCTGCTCTATTTTATGTAAATGTAAAAGTGTTCAAATAGTCTATCAATCAAAAAGAGAGATTGGCAAAATGAATTAAGACACATGACCAGATTATATGCTGTCTACAAGAAATTCATTTCAAATTTAACTATATGGGTAGCTTGAAAGTAAAACGATGGGAAAGACAGAGTGCAAACATTGATAAAAGAAAAGCAGGAGTGACTATATAAATCAGTATCACATAAAATGTACTTGAGAAAAATGAAGGTTAGGGGCACCTGGGTGGCTCAGTCAGTAAAACATCCAACTTCAGCTCAGGTCATGATCTCATGGTGGGTTCGAGCCCCGTGTCAGGGTCTGTGCTGACAGCTCAGAGCCTGGAACCTGCTTTGGAATCTGTGTCTTCCTCTCTCTCTGCCCCTCCCCTGCTCACACTCTTTCTCTGTCTCTCAAAAAATAAACACACGTTAAAAAAAAAAAAAAAAAGAACAATGTAGGTTACCAAAGACAGAAAGGAACATTAATGATAATAAAAGGATCAATCCACCAAGAATGGTAATTCTAAATGTGTATGCATTTAGGACTGCAAAACATGTGGAACAAAAATTGATGGAACTGAAAAGAGAAATAGACAAATCTACAGTTATAGATTTGTCTCTCAAAAATTAGTAGAACAACTAGGCAGAAAATCAGCAAGTAAATAAAACTAAACACCATCAACCAAAAGGATCTAATCAACATTCATAGAACCCTCCACCGAGTAACAGTGGAATATACATTCTTTTCACATACTCAAGGAACATACACTAAGATAGACCATATCCAGGGCTAAAATTTTTCATTTCAACTCAGCTTTTTTCTCTGTAAGGTCTAAACCAACTATGTCAGAGTCTGCAAAGTACTGTATTTGTTTAACTTACTGGGTGGCCTAACAATGCCATCTTTTAGGACAAAGATAAAGGGTCCACCAGTACTGATCATCTCTTGACAATTTCTTGGAGGGAAATGAGCAAGCTCCAAAGCAAAAGAACATGTGGAAGTCCATCCTGTATAATAGAAAGCAAGAGATCTGTAACTACACCAAGTTATAGTTCATGGACTCGCTATGGCTACATCTAGTAGAATTAGAGAAAGTGTGTTGAGAGTTCACATATGTTAGAAATCCCAGCAGATCAAAGACTCTTAGACTGAACTCTTTTCTAATAGATCTAAAAACATTTACCAGTGCCCCTATCCAAATGTGAAAGATGCTCGTCATCTCTAAAAGTCCATGTTACTTTGAAGGTAGGAATTTCCAGAGCAGAATCGTAAAGAGCTGACTTTTTGAGATGAAGGCTTTAGCAAAATTATTTTGCTTAGATAAATAATGCAATTATCACATTTTAAAAAAATATTCTGACTTATGGCCAAAAAAGGATAAATGGTGAAGAAGAGAAGGTTTAAAAATCTTTTCATAGGTTTACTTTGACCTATGTAAAAGTAACCTTTGGTTACTCCTATTTTATAGAAAATAATGGGCATCATTCTTCAAATTTGGGTTGAAAAGTATGTTTCCACATAGCCAAGGCAAACTGTCCTCATTGGTTTGGAAAGGGCTTTCCTAGCATAAAAACTGTCATAAGACACAGCCAACCACACAAGCATTCCTTCTTAACCATCTTTGGATAGCTCAACAAAAGCCTGTTCTCTGGTGCTTTTCTATGGCATTCCTTCAGAGTCACCCAGGTATTTGAAGCCTAAGTGCAAAGAGCAGCTTTAAAATTATTTGAAGAATATATAGGAAAAAAAAATTCTTATATCAAGATTGGAAAGGATTTCACCTCTCTCTGTGTATATACCTATATATATACAAATATATATATATATGCTTTTTAAAATTTATTTCTTTTATTTTTTTTATTTTGAGAGAGAGAGAGAGAGAGAAAATCCCAAGCAGGCACCACACTCAGCACAGAGCCCAACATGGGGCTTGATCTGACCCTGGGATCGTGACCTGAGCTGAAATCAAGAGTCAGAGTCTCAACCAATTGCGCCTCTATATGCTTTTTATTATGGTCAAATTTTAACATATACAAATTAGTTAGAATAGTATAGTGAACTTCTATGTACCTATTACTCAGCTTCAATAATTACAACTAATGACCAATCTTGCTTTATCTGTCCCCCATTCTCCATATTATTTTGAGGAAAATTCCACTCATCACACCATTTCATTTGTAAATATTTCCGAATGTATCTCTAAAAGGAAAGGCACTCTACACAAAAATGACCTGAATATCATTATTACATTAAAAAGACTTCAATACTGATTCCTTGAGCTCATCAAATATCTAGTGGGGAAGGATTTCTTAAAAGAAAGGAGAATAGGTTGGGAAGAATGGGAAGTAGGGAGGAAAAAAAAAGGAGGAGGAGGGTAGGGTGAAGAAGGTGGGAGCGAAAGATCAAAGCAGGAAGAAAGAGGAAAGGAAGACAAACCATAAATATAAAGGAAAAGGTACAAACCTAAAAGAATAACTTGATACATTCTATTACATGATTTTTTTTTAACTTCTTTACTTAGGAGACACTATAAACAAAATGAAAAGGTCACCCAGAGAATGGGAGAAGATATTTGCAATGCATGTAACCGACAAAAAGTTGGTATACTGAATATATAAAGAACAGTTACAAATAAGGAAAGGAAAAATGACCCTACAGAAAATGTTATAAAGTATGTGAACTGGCATAAAGATGTAGACAGAGTTTGTGAAGGCATAAACAATTTAAAAGTCATTGAAAGACACCTGCTTCTGCTTTGATTCTCGATTGGTCTCTAGCCTTGGGGCAAAATTATCTGTTAGGGAGGAAAATATTGGAGTCCTTAATTAATTAGAATTTCGAAATTTAAACCAAAGACTTTGGGATAATTGAGCAAGTAATTGGCAGCAAAATCTCTTGAGGCTAAATGTCTAGATTTTTTTTAACCACCATTTTACTAGAAAACATTAAAGCCTCCATGTCACTCTCCCTACTGTAAACTTTTTAATAGCTTCCTGTAACACTTGGAATAAAGTAAATTAAAATCCTTAAAGTAGAAGCTGCCAAACTTATCAGTTCAAGGTGCCCTTAGTATCTCAGTAATTTTTTTTCAAGGTGCTCTTGGGCCCAAAGAAATAGCTAACAGTTCTGTTTATTAACTAGTTAAGTTCAAGCGACTTAATACTTATGTCCCAATAGCGCCTGCTAGACACCACATAACTTCTTAAACCTTGGAATCAGATTGGAAACAGCCACCTTCATTTCCTGCTCCACACGGATGCTCTCCAGGGACTAGCTTTTTATTACACCAACATCAGAAAACTCACCCAAAATACATGGGATTGAAGTGTAAATAAGTTTGAGTTGGTAAATTCCCACGGTGTCCGAGAGATGTCGCTGTGTTTCCCTTGAAACTTAAAGCATCTGCAGCGCCCCTGTTGAGTTTGTTGGGGCACCAGGGGAGCCTTAACGTGGGGTTTGAGATTGGTTTACAGGTCCTGCATTAGTTGGCCCCTAACCTCTTCAGCCTCATCTTGTAGCGCTTTCCTTCTTGTCGGCTATACTGTAGCTTCACTGGCCTTTTATTTTCCTTGAAAAGCCAAGCTTCTTTTTTTCCCTGTTCTCTCTGGAGGGCTCTTCAGCCAGAGAATCAGTCTTTAATTCTCCTAATCTATATGATCCCTGTTATTTTTGCACTAGACTATAAACTGCATGAAGGCAGGGACCATGTTTGTTTCGTTCATCTTATATCCAGTGCCAGCACAGTCCTTGGCACATAGTAGGAACTCAATACTTAAAAAACAACAAAAAATAATAAAGAGCCCAAGTGTCTATCAACAGATGAATGGATAAAGAAATGGTATATTTATACAATGGAGTATTACTCAGCAATCAAAAGGAATGAAATTTTGGCCATTTGCAGCGAGGTGGATAGAACTAGAGGGTATTATGCTAAGCAAAATTTGCCAGTCAGAGAAAGACAAATATCATATGACTTCACTCATATGAGGAATTTAAGAGACAAAACAGATGAACATAAGGGAAGGGAAACAAAAATAATATAAAAACAAGAAGGGGGACAAAACATACAAGACTCTTCAATACAGAGAACAAACAGTTACTAGAGGGGTTGTTTAGGGGGATGGGCTAAATGGGTGAGGAGCATTAAGGAAGACACTTGTTGGGATGAGCACTGGGTGTTATATGTAGGAGATGAATCACTGGATTCTACTCCTGAAATCATTATTGCACTACATGCTAACTAACTTGGATGTAAATTAAAAAACTAATTTATTTATTTATTTATTTAAAAAAAGGATTCTCTCTGCTCCTCTCCCCAGTCACATGCTCTCTCTTTCTAAAATAAAATTAAAAACTAAAACAGGAGTTACAAAATTCTTAGGGAAAAAATGGAAGAGAATCTTTATAAACATAGATGAGGTGATGGTTTCTTAGACATAATGACAAAAGCACAAGCAACAAAAGAACTAGATAAACTAGACTTCATCAAAATGTCAAAGTTTCCTGCTTCCAAGGACATCATTAAGAAACTGAAAAGACAACCTGCAACCCACAGAATGAGAGAAATTTTTTCATAAGTCATATATCTTATAAGGCACTTGTATTCAAAATATATATAGAACTCTCGGGGTGCCTGGGTGGCTCGGTTGGTTAGGTATCTGGCTTCAGCTCAGGTCATGATCTCACGGTCCATGAGTTCAAGCCCCGCGTAGGGCTCTGCGCTGACAGCTCAGAGCCTGAAGCCTGCTTCACATTCTGTGTCTTCCTCTCTCTCTGCTCCTCTCCTGCTCATGTGAGGTATCTCTGTCTCTGTCTCTGTCTCTGTCTCTCTCTCTCTCAAAAATAAATAAACATTTTAAAAAATTAAAAAAAAAAGAACTCTTACAACTCAATAAAAAGACAAATAACCAATTTTAAAAAACTGAACTGAAGATATTAACAGACATTTCTCCAAAGATATACAAATGACCAATAAGCACATGAAAAGATGCTCGATATGATTAGCCATAAGGGAAATGCAAATCAAAACCACAATGAGGTACCACTTCACACTCAGTAGGATGACTTAAAAAAGACAAACAGTAACAATTGTTGTTAAGGATGTAGAGAAATTGGAACATTGCGAATGAGGTTGCAAAATGTGTGGCCACTTTGGAAAAGTTTGGCAGCTCCCCAAAATTTTAAACGTGAAATTACCATATGACCCAGTAATTCCACTCTCAGGTATATACCCCATAGAAATGAAAATATATGTTCACACAAAAATTTGCACATGAATGTTTATGAAAGCATTATTCACAATAGCCAAAAAGTGCAAATAGCTGAAAGGCCGCCATCAGCTAATGAATGGATAAAGGAAATGTGGTATATCTGTGCAACCAAATATTAGTTGACCATAGAAAAAGAATGAAGTACTGGGGAGCCTGGGTGGCTCAGTCGGTTAAGAATCCGACTCTTGATTTTTGGTTAAGGTGATGATCTCATGGTTCATGAGACTGAGCCCCACGTTGGGTTCTGCACTAACGGTGTGGAGCTTGCTTGGGATTCTCTCTCTCTTCCTCTCTCCCTGCCCCTCCCCTGTTCACACTCTCTTTCTCTCTCTCTCTCTCTCTCAAAAGGAATAAATAAACACTTAAAAAATTAAATTAAAAAAACATATTTGAAAAATCTTTGTTGTCTCCCTCACTGCCTGCAGAATAAAATTCTGACTGTGAGATTGAACACAAGGCTCATAAGAGCTGGTACTTCCATACCACTCCATCTTCATCCCTTACCCAGTGTAGGGGCTCCAGTATCGCAAACTACCTGGGGTTTCTTATGCTTCACTCACACTGCTGTGGCTTTGTGCATTAGGTTCCCTCTGCTTTGAATGCCCTTACCCTATCTGCATAGTGAACTCTCACTTGTCCCTTTGGACCCAACTCACTCCAGACTGAGCTGGTGGTCCACTTTTGTGCTCCCAACCCATGCAAGGCATATGGTGTGCAATTGTTCCATAGACATTGGCTTCCTTGCTATAGTCTCACAGAACTCACTCTTCAAGGCAGGAATTATGTTATTTTTATCTTTGCATTCTCAGCTTCTAGCAGACGTGCTCAATAAATGAAACAAAGAGATGGGTGACTGAGTAAGCTTTTGACATTCTTGATTTAGTTTTTGATCTCTTGCCTACTCTTATCCATGTCTGTTAACATACAGTTTTCGTATGTAATGCTTTTCATGTCTGTCTGATTTTCTATGATTAAAAAATCTACAACTTTTGTAACCAAAGGATTTCCACCTTAAATAAATTACTCACAAGTTTTTCTCAGGTGTTGTTTTTGTATGGTTGTATAATTTAGGTAACCAGCTGCTACTTATTATCATGATCCAAGTAATAGTAAATCACTGGTAGGTGGATCTGATAAATGTGTCTGTGAGTTAATAAATTGAAAGTAGCATCTATAAATGTAGAGTTTGCAACTGCTTCAAACAATATTTTACTACTTCCCGCATTTCACTGCTGCTACTCTACCTCATTGCCTCTTCACGTGAGCTAATGCTAATTTCCTTTACTGTGAGGTCATGTCCCTAAGTTAGAAAGAACAAGAAATGAGACATGTAAGACCCAAAGTGAGTTTTGTGGATGAGAGAGTGAGTCACACAGATTGGACTCTGACACACCATCTCCCACTGTGTTTATTTTCTTGTTCAAAGTTCCAACTTGAATTTAGAAAAATACATGACTTGCCTCCTTACCAGTCTTCTCACTCAGGCGTGGGTTAGGAAGGATATGTCAGAATAAAGAAGGCATGTGGGTAGAAAGGTACATTTTGAAGTGGTGACTGTCTTTATGCTTACATTTGTCTTTGTCGGGAAGTGGCTGTGGGAGACAAGTGTGATGTGTCTTGACAGTGAGTGGGGCTGCATAATCTTCCAGATTCAATGGCTTCGATAGTAATTAAAAAATTATTCTAAACATTTACATACCACAGAAACTCCGTCTAGCTTGTTTCTTGGGAGAATATGCAGTAGGGGATGTTCGCTTTTCCAATTTTCTAAGGAATCTTGAATAAACATATTTAAGCGGAGCCTTATAAATTAGTACCCATGAAGCCTGGCATTGTTTCGTGACTGTTGCCTGTGAGTTGGTGTAGAGGAGGAAAATTTCCTTTCTCCCGTTCAAGATTCTTTGGCTGGCCTAATAATTAAATGGACATAAAATAAATTAACAAGAGGGGTGCCTGGGTGGCTCAGTTGCTCAAGCATCTGACTTTGGCTCAGCTCATGATCTTACGGTCCAGTTCGTGGGTTCGAGCCCCACATTAGGCTCTGTGCTAAGAGCACAGAGCCTGGAGCTGCTTCAGATTCTGTGTCTCTCTCTCTGCCCCTCCGCTGGTCATTTTCTCTCTCTCTTTCTCAAAAATAAATAAACATTTAAAAAAAAAACATATTAACAAGAAAAAAACCATTTAATTTCTTACACACAAGAGCTCATAGAAATGTGAAGCTCAAAGCAGGCAGCTTTTATCCCTTTTAGACAAAGAAATAATAAATGTGTGAGGAATTAACAAGACAAAGAAATTTGAGCTTGGGTAGTAAGCTAGTAAGGAAGTAACAAGGGCTGTTTATACAGCTTTCTTGGCCCTGAATTCCCTATCTCTGGTGATAAGGATGTCTCTTCACCTTCTCACACAGGAAGGGTACCTTTCACATGGGAAATGTATTTCCTGCTTTTGGGGCACAGAGAAGGATCGGAGTGTGCTGTTCGTACTGGATGTTCTTAAGTCACTTTAATTTAAAATAATCAACATGCGGGGGTACCTGGGTGGCTCAGTCGGTTAAGTGTCCGACTTTGGCTCAGGTCATGATCTCACTATTCATGAGTTTGAGCCCTGCATTGGGATCTGTGCTGACAGCTCAGAGCCTGGAACCTGCCTCAGGATTCTGTGTCTCCCTCTCTTTGACCCTTCCTTGCTCAGACTCTGTCTCTCTTAAAAATAAATAAACATGGGGCGCCTGGGTGGCTCAGTCGGTTAAGCGTCTGACTTTGGCTCAGGTCATGACCTCACGGTCCGTGAGTTCCAGCCCTGCGTCAGGCTCTGCTGACAGCTCAGAGCCTGGAGCCTGCTTCAGATTCTGTGTCTCCCTCTCTCTCTGACCCTCCCCTGTTCATGCTCTGTCTCTCTCTGTCTCAAAAATAAATAAACATTAAAAAAATTTTTTTTAATTAATAAATAAATAAACATCAAAAAAAATTTAAATAATCAATGTGCTAAAGTGGAGTAATTTGGGGTGGCCTACCCTGAACCCCATCATTGGGGTTCCCCACCTGCACTCCACACTGGTGCTAACAATGGCCTTTAGGGTTCCTTTGCCTGTACTGGAAGGAGCTTTATGTACACAATCTAACCTGATCCTCACCATAATTCAGAGAGGTAACATAATCCCCATTTTACACATGAGGAAACAGCCTTAGAGAAGTTAAATAAATGGCCCAAGATTGCACCACTATCATGAGTCAGAGCTGAGATTCCATTTAGATCCATCGTCGCTGAGGTCACTCTCACTTAGTTCCTAACAGTTGTGTGTTGCTGCCATCCACGTGCGGTCCAGCGAATGGAAAATTACAGCTTAGATGTGAGTTCTAGTACTGGATTGGTTAGGATTCTTCTGTCCCACCTGTTAGTTATTTGCTTGGGCTTGAAATTGCTAAAGAGAACAGATGTGGTGTGGGAGATAGAATAATGGCCCCTGTTAAAAAATTAAATTCAATCAAGTAAGTTTGAAGATCTAACTGGCTTTATGAAATGATTCATGAACCGGGCAGCATCCCTCTAGCAAGCACAGAGATGTTCAGAACGGTGGTACAAAGTGGGAGGTTTTTAATTGGAAGGAAAGTGGGGCAAGGGAGTCATTAGCAAAAGAAACGTTTGTTTCAGGCCAGGTCATCTTCTTTTGGCAGGAGGGGGTGGGAAGGGCACGGCAGGGTTTGTATCATGCAGACTGCCTCACTAGTGTTCATCAGAAAATTTCTGATCAGCTTTTTAAAGGTCACATTCCTGGATAGGTTGAAACTGTAAATAAATTTTAGTTTGTTGCCGTGGGAGGTGGGGGGACAAATGACTACATCTGGGACTTGCTGTTTCTTTTTCTGTAATATCCCCCAAAAGATATCCCCACGTGAAGTTCCAGAACCTGTGAATATGTTACCTTACATAGCAAAAGAGACTTTGTAGATGTGATTAAGTTAATGATTTTGAGCTAGGAGATTATCCTAAATTATCCATTGGGTCCAAAATAATCACAGTGGTCCTCAGAAGTGAAAGAGGGAGGCAGGAGACAGATTCAGAGAATCAGAGATGTGAAGACTGGGGGCCTGGGTGGCTCAGTTGGTTAAGCATGTGACTTGGGCTCAGGTCATGATCTCACTATTCATGAGTTTGAGTCCTGCATCAGGCTGTGTGCTGACAGCTCAGAGCCTGGAACCTGCTTCAGATTCTATGTATCCCTCTCTCTCTGCCCCTGCCCTGCTTGCACTCTTTCTCTCAAAAATAAATAAACATTAAAAAAAAGAAAGAGAGGGAAATGTGAAGACTGAAGCTGTCTGGGGGCCATAAACCAAGGAATGTGGGTAGCCTCTTGAAGCTAGATAAGGCAAGGAAACAGATTCTCTTCTTATAGCCTTCAAAAGCAAGTAGTGCTGCCATCACCTTGATTCTAGCCCTGTAGGACTCATTTCTGACTTCTGACCTCTGGAACTGTAGGACAATAAACTTATATTTTTTTAAGCCATTAAGTTCATGCTAATTTGTTACAGCAGCCACAGGAAACTAATACACACGATGTCTGACACTCAGATCCCTCCACTACACATGGACCAAAATTCACGTAGCAATTCTTGGTAATGCCGTTCTTCCTTAAATTTTTTTTTTCAACGTTTATTTATTTTTGGGACAGAGAGAGACAGAGCATGAACGGGGGAGGGGCAGAGAGAGAGGGAGACACAGAATCGGAAACAGGCTCCAGGTTCTGAGCCATCAGCCCAGAGCCTGACGCAGGGCTCGAACTCACGGACCGCGAGATCGTGACCTGGCTGAAGTCGGACGCTTAACCGACTGCGCCACCCAGGCGCCCCGGTAATGCCGTTCTTTTACTAAGTGGTGGTAGGTTCTGGTTATAATCAATAGGCATGAAGAGGAGTTGCTGCTGACCCTGAGGTTCTAATGCAGTCCTCACAAGGGCCCATAGAAAGACCTCACGATCTTGAAGAGCTTCCTTTTTGTTCTCTTTCTAGCACTAAAGCATCTTAAATGTATTACTTCATTATAATTGAGCACCTACTGTATTCCAGATTCCAGAAATTCAAAGATTGAGTAGGACTCAGATCCCTAAGGAATTTATAGTCTAGCAGGGTGGCAGAACACATAAACAAACTATTACAACACAATATGTGCAAAGATGAAAATATCTTGAGGAAAAGAATCCTAGTATATAGAAAATATCAACTCTGCCAAGGGGGTGGTTGGGTGGGGGGTGGAGTTCGGAGAGGGTTTGATGTCACATCTGGGAGTGACTAACATCTTTGGAATTCCCAGTTTTGATGGGAGACGTTCTGATATCTAATCTAGATTCCTGTGTCCCCAGACCTGGTCTCTGTCAGATTGTAGCTTCTGTGGAATCTCTTGTCTTCAAATTTCAAGGCTAAGGAGGGAGGGAGACCCTGAGAGGGAGAGTCCAGTAAGGAGAGGAGTTCGTGATACCCAGACAAAGCAAATGTTTAGAGCACTGGGGATCCTTTCTCCATGATTTCTGTGGAACTTCAAGAGAGAGAAAGAAAGCGAAAGATTTTGTAGGCATTCAGAAAGAGTAGCCCCAAGATGTGCCACTTTGGCATGCAGATTATTTTGAGATGAAAGTAACCAAGGCCCAAAAGACTCAAGAAAAAATTCTGAGCTTCCCCTCCAACCGCCTGAAGGAGTTTAGACAGAGAACCTACTCTAGGAAGAGAGCTATCACCACAGATAACAGCATTAAAATATGAACTAGGGATGGGAGATAGCAAGGCCTATTTGATCAAAGTCCTCTCTATGTCCCATTATTTCTGGATGGCCCAGCAAAAATAATTTTACCAAATATTTACTCTTTCCTTTCTTTCTGTGAATTGTCTTCCTTTCCTTTGAAGTTCCAGAGTTCTACACCTCCTTAGTTCAGGATGACATATATACCTCATTTTGGGGCACCTGACTAGCTCAGTCCACAGGCCATGTGACTCTTGATCTCAGGGTTATGAGTTCAAGCCTCACATTGGGCATAGAGCTTACTTAAAATAAAATAAAATAAAATAAAATAAAATAAAATAAAACAAAACAAAATAACACATATACTTTATTTTGCCTGACTTACCTTTGGAATCTTGTGTTTGTTTGTTTTTAATGTTTATTTATTTATTTTGAGAGACAGAGAGAGAGAGTGAGAGAGAGAGCACACACATGCGAGCAGGGAGGGGCAGAGAGGGAAGAGAGAATCCCAAGCAGGTTCCATGCTGTCAGCACAGAGCCCATGCGGGGCTCAATCCCACGAACCATGACATTGATGAGGTTTTGGGGTGATGGTGGGGGGTCCGGAGCCGATGGCCAAGAAAGAATTCTTGAAGATGTCTTTGGTGCAAAAAGGTGATTTTATTAGAGCACAGGGACAGGACCCATGGGCAGGAAGAGCTGCACCAGGGTTGTGAAGAGTGGCTTATTTTGTACCAAGAATTTGGGGGAGGTAAAGTCAAAAGGGAGGCCTCCAGAGGGACTTTGATATGCTGAAGAGGACTCCTAAGATACCTGAGACCTGGCTATTGTCAAGCTAAGGGTTTTTTTTTTTTTTTTTTTTTTCTTCCTCAAGTAAGGCATTAACATTAGGGTGGTAGGGGGTTCCTGGAGAAATGTTATACTCTGTATTTGCCTCAAGTATTTGTCAATGGGCTACAGGTTGTAAGGAAATTTAATTTTACCTGCCCTTCCTTCCTTCCTTCCTTCCTTCCTTCCTTCCTTCCTTCCTTCCT
>NW_024412396.1:13212900-13216927 GCF_014898765.1 Herpailurus yagouaroundi | reverse complement strand
CCTTCCTTCCTTCCTTCCTTCCTTCCTTCCTTCCTTCCTTCCTTCCTTCCTTTTCTTCCTTCCTAGCTTGTGTTTTGCCCCCAGCCTAGCACCCCCTCCCGCCCTGCCCAGGTGGGATCTGTGTGACATTGTGACATTCGTCAGGCACTCCTGGCTGCCCAAGAACAAAGGAAAGGACAGAAAACAAATGGCTAACTGATAGGGATCACAGTTATGCAGGACATGAGTCTCCATCAGTTTACAAATATCTTAGTAAATTACAAGACTAAGGCAATCTTATCAATAGCCTAATCTCCAGAAACCTGGAGACTCAGTTTTCCTGGAGCCCCAACATCACCCCTCCATAGTGATATGGGGAACAAAGGCAAGAAGGAAATGGCAGGTAAAGTTAAATTTCCTTATAACCTGCAGCCCATTGGCAAATACTTGAGGCAGGCAGAGTAAAACTTTCTCCAGGAACTCCCTACTTTTTTTTTTTTTAATTTACATACAAGTTAGTTAGCATATAGTACAATAATGATTTCAGAAGTAGATTCCTTAATGCCTCTTACCCATTTAGCCCACACCCCCCACAACCCCTCCAGTAACCCTCAGTTTGTTCTCCATATTTAAGAGTCTCTTATGTTTTGTCCCCCTCCCTGTTTTTATTTTATTTTTGCTTCCCTTCCCTTATGTTCATCTGTTCTGTCTTAAAGTCCTCATATGAGTGAAGTCATATGATATTCGTCTTTCTCCGATTAATTTCGCTTAGCATAATACCCTCTAGTTCCATCCATGTAGTTGCAAATGGCAAGATTTCATTCTTTTTGATTACTGAGTAATACTCCATTGTGTGTGTGTGTGTGTGTGTGTGTGTATATATATATATATATATATATATATATATACACACCACATCTTTATCCATTCATCCATTGATGGAGATTTGGGCTCTTTCCATACTTTGGCTATTGTTGATAGTGCTGCCTACTGTCTTAATGTTAATGCTTTGCTAAAGGAAAAAACAACCTTAGTTTGACAATAGCTAGGCCTCCAGTAATCTGCGAGTCTTTAGCATATGAAAGTCTCTTTGAAAACTTCCCTTTTCACTTTACCCTTCCCAAATCCATGGTATATAACCAGTTACCCATCACAAGGTCAGTGCTGCTCTTCCTGCAGATTGGTCCTGTCCCCATGCTTTAATAAAATCACTTTTTTTTTTTTAACGTTTATTTTTTAAAGACAGAGACAAAGCAGGAGCCAGGGAGGGGCAGAGAGAGAGGGAGACACGGAATCTGATGCGGGCTCCAGGCTCTGAGCTGTCAGCACAGAGCCCAATGAGAGGCTCTAACCCATGAATGGTGAGATCATGTCCTGAGTCTAAGTCAGATGCTTAACTGACTAAGCCACCCAGGTGCCCTAATAAAATCACCTTTTTGCACCAAAGACATCTTCAAGAATTCTTTCTTGGCTGTTGACTCTCAACCCCATAAACCCCACCATCACTGCAAAACTTCATCAGTCAAGATCATGACCTAAGTTGAACCATGAGTCAGACACTTAACCAAATGAGCCACCCGGGTGTCCCTGGAATCTCATGTTTATTTGGATTCCCCTTACGTACAAAATGAAATTTTACTTTCCTCTGTTAATCTGTCTCTTGTCAATCTGATTTCTGACCAGCCAGAAGATCTTGAAGGGCAAAGGAAAATTCTTCTTCCCCAACAGTTTCACCAACTATAAAGTACCAGCTAAATATGAAGTGTTGTTATCCACTTGCTTGGGATTCATGCTTGGACAATGGGAAATTTCTTCTCAATTTTGTCTCTAAACTAAGTCAATCTTTCCATTAAGAAAAGAAACACAAGGGGCGCCTGGGTGGCTCAGTCGGTTAAGTAGCCGACTTCGGCTCAGGTCGTGATCTTACGGTCTGTGAGTTCGAGCCCCGCTTTGGGCTCTGTGCTGACAGCTCAGAGCCTGGAGCCTGTTTCAGATTCTGTGTCTCCCTCTCTCTGACCCTCCCCCATTCTTTGTCTCTCTCTGTCTCAAAAATAAATAAATGTTAAAAAAAAAAAAATTAAAAAAAAAGAAAAGAAACACAAGCTGTGGACATAAAAATTAGGTCTACATTTGCTGGGCAATGCCTAGCATGCTCCACTTAAAGTATGTTAAATTTTAGACACAAGGATTTATCACACAAACTAGGGCATAATCCCCTCGTTATGATTTTCCATCCTTAAACTTACTTAATCCTGAAATACATATACACCATTTCCTGAGAAACACTGGTATACTAGGAAACTGAATTTTAAGGTGAAAAGTACTTTTTTTTTTAAGTTTATTTATTTTGAGAGAGAGAGAGCTAGCAAGGAATGGGCAGAGAATGAGGGAGAGAAAGAATCCCAGCCGGTTCTGTGCTGACAGCACAGAGCCGGATGAGAGGCTCAAACCCACCAACTGTGAGATCATGACCTGAGCCGGAGTCAGACGCTTAACCAACTGAGCCATCCAGGTGCCCCAAAGCTGGAAAGGACTTTAAGGATAATTTAATGAGAGTTTGTTTGTTTTTTTTTATTAAAAAAAAAACAAAACAATTTTTTTAATGTTTTTATTTATTTTTGAGAGAGAGAGGGAGAGAGATAGAATGAGACTGAGCACGAGCAGGGGAGGGGCAGAGAGAGAGGTAGACACAGAATCCAAAGCAGGATCCAGGCTCTGAGCTATCAGCACAGAGCCCGATGTGGGGCTTGAACTCACGGACTGTGAGATCATGACCTGACCTGAAGTCGGCCACTTAACTGACGGAGCCACCCAGGCACCCCAATGAGAGTTTGTTTTACAGATGAAGTATGTGAGGTCTTCTGGGTAGAAAGCCCTTCAAGGTTACAAAGATAGGGGCAGTGCCAAGATTAATCCCCAAGTCTCCCAACTCCCAGCCCAAAGTTCTTGCCTGTGCACTGCACTTCTGGCTTAGTCTGTATCCAGGTGTATCTGGACTTACGATTTTCTTCCCAACAGTTTTAGGCAAAAATAAATGTGTTTTTTTTAGTGCAAGTCTTTTTCACAAAGTAAGTTTAACTATTGATCAGAGCTTTAAATTTAGTTTACCAATTTTACAAATGAAGGGAGTTAGGAAGAAATCGTCAAACTTTAGGAGAAAAGGCAGCATACAAAATCAACCCCAAATAGTTTAACACTTTATTAAACATTCATTACAGATAAGCACATAAAGTGTTTCACTGATAATACAGTATTTTCATATAAACTCATGAAACATTAAATTTTTATGAAAATTTTCCTCAAGTATAAGTGACAATTTTTTCTTTGATAAATGGGACGCATGTGTAAGTAACAAAAAGGTTTAGAGAAGAGTCTTGGCTCAGTTACATGGCATTGCTAGAAGAGGTTGTGATTGCCAAGGAGGAGGAATCTCTACTCTTGGGTCCATTTATTTGATGTCAGCTGTCACAGCCGGGACTTCATGAAGAAAAGACTACCAACAGAGAATACATCCATATCCTATGAGTCTAACATACAAAACGATATTACCAAGGGATGTTACTACCCGATTTCCCCCCGTTGTTATTATGTCAACCACAGACTTGGGGAAAGTGATTTTCCACTTCTGTTTATCATTTTGTTTTTGCTGAGTAAGTCAACTGGGGTAACCCTCCCGCCCCCCTAGTGTTTATTCTCATTTAACTGGAGGAAGAAAATCGAAACAATTCACAGCATCTCAAGTGGGTTTTCCAAAATGCCTCAAAACACTGGACTCTAACCCCTTCGGTGGAAACCACAGGTGAATAAAAGAAAGACACCTTGGAGCACCATTCCCCTCGCCAGCGCCCAATCCCGAGAGCAGCGCCCCTCGGGGAGCCGAGCGCCTTCCCGGGCCGGCTGACGGGTGGCGGCCCGGGCCGGAGGCGGCTCTGCCAGGCCCCCGGGCCCTAGCCACAGCCGCGCAGCCGGCCAGGCCCGCAAGGCGCGCGCGCCGGGGTCAGGTCGAGGACGCGGGCGGGGCCGGGAGGCGGAAGGGCCGGCCCGGGGC
>NW_024412396.1:13166522-13212500 GCF_014898765.1 Herpailurus yagouaroundi | reverse complement strand
GCCCGCCGCCTGCAGCCCCCCAGCCACCGCCGCCGCCTCCGCCTCTCGGGCTGCAGCTCCCGGCGTGCCCCGCACTCGCCGCTGCCCGCCCGCCCCTCCCTCTCCTCCTACCAGTGCCACAGAGCCGGAGCCGGAGCCGCCGCCGCAGCCACAGCCGCGGACACTATGGTAAGGTGGGCGCGCCGGCCCGGGGGGCTGGGAGCGGGGACGCGTCGAGCAAAAACCCTCGCACGGCCTTGCAGGACCCTGGGAGTGAGGCCGCCATTTTAACCTGCTTTAGGCCTTAAAGGTGGGGGCTCCTGCGCTGCGTCCGGCCCCGCTGCTTTCTCTCCAGCCAGCCGGCCGGCCTACCCGCCCGTCGTCAGGCCAGGCCCTGCCGCTTTTCGGATTCCTGAGGGCGAGGTGGGCGCGCGCTTGGGTCGGGGGGTCGGGGCCTAAGTCGGACAGGCGCCTCTGGAGAGGTCGGGATACGGGGAGCGGCGGCCGGCGGCGCGGGGCTCATCCCGCGCACGCCGTGTTTGCGCGGGGCTTCCTTATTTTACTCAGCGCTCGTCTCTAAATTTGGTACGTGCCTCAAAGCCCTTGCTGAAGACTTTCGGTTAAGGGTCTCGGTGCCCTGTAATAAAACCCCTAAGAGGAGTTCAGGAGGTGAGAAAACGCTTTTAAAAATGCTTTCTCGCCGTAAAAAGCTTTTACACTAGCTCCGTTAGTTTTTAAGTGTCGGCGTTTGAGCTGTGAGGCAATTATGTTGTAGCCGTGGGCGGATTGGAGTTCACACTTGATTCTCTTTCCTTATGAGGAAACGGCACTGGCTAGGATGACTTTAAAGAAAAAAAAAAAAATAGTAGAAGCTTTAACTGAAATCCAAAAGTGTTTTTTTAAGGCCTGCAGAGTTGACACAATACAGAAGGTATTTTTGCTGCTGCTCCTGAAGCTCTGACATCACCCAATGAAATAGGAAACATTTCAGGGATGGAACAGCTTGTATTTGTCCCTTTCCCTCTACCTTCCGTTTACTTCAACCTCCAAACCCCTTTAAAAAGGATGAATGGGACAGGATGAGTTAGAATCCTTTGGGTGTATCTCATACACTGCTACTTAAAATGTGGCAGATCTGACTGGACTGCTTGTACTGTAGGATGCAATTTTTGGTGTCCAGATTAAAGTGAATCCTCTCTAGGCAAACAGTAATTTTGGTTAAAACCAGAATACTTCTGAATTACTGTTCTTTTTTTATTTCAGGCTTCTGGAGTTACAGTGAATGATGAAGTTATCAAAGTTTTTAATGATATGAAAGTAAGAAAATCTTCTACACAAGAGGAGATCAAAAAAAGAAAGAAAGCCGTTCTCTTCTGTTTAAGCGATGACAAAAGACAAATAATTGTAGAGGAAGCAAAGCAGATCTTGGTGGGTGACATTGGTGATACTGTAGAGGACCCCTACACATCTTTTGTGAAGTTGCTACCTCTGAATGATTGCCGATATGCTTTGTACGATGCCACATACGAAACAAAAGAGTCTAAGAAAGAAGACCTAGTATTTATATTCTGGTGTGTAAAAACAAAAGAAAAAGTACTTTTAAAATGCAAGGATTGTTATTAACATAGTCAGTTTTGCCTTTGTTATTCTTTTAAGTGGGATTCAACGATTTTTTTTTCTGTAGGGCTCCTGAGAGTGCACCTTTAAAAAGCAAGATGATTTATGCTAGCTCTAAAGATGCCATTAAAAAGAAATTTACAGGTACAAACGTTAAAAATTTTGTACAAAGGAATTACTCTTTCTTAATTATAAGATTTAATGCTATCATGTTTTTCCTTTTTAGGTATTAAACATGAATGGCAAGTAAATGGCTTGGATGATATAAAGGACCGTTCAACACTTGGAGAGAAATTGGGAGGCAACGTAGTAGTTTCACTTGAAGGAAAACCCTTATAAAATGCCAGTCAAGTGCCATCTGGATCTTAAGGAGCTTCCATTTCTCCAGCTCAATCAATTGAAATAGTGTTAGGTGTTTTTTGTTTTTGTTTTTGTTTTTTTTCTCTTCCCACTGGGTCCTTCCAATACAGTGAATGAAGGAAACACCATTCATGTAAGCAGCCTATCAGTGATTGCCATTAGACTGTTTAATACTGTTACTTTTATGTAGAACCCAAGGAATGCCTTCCCGTCATATTTTAGCCAAAACAACTGGTTATATGCCTCCCTTGCAGCAAGCACTACAATGAAAGTGATTGTCAATGTGAATAGCTTAGAATACTGCAAAGGGTAAGCTGATTGAATGCCTTGAAAGTATTATCCACTGGTCAGATGGTAAACTTTATTCAGTATTATTTATAGTTGCACTTGATTGCAGTTTTGTGAGGCTCGAGCATTCATACACCTCACCTGCCTTGGCAAGCCTATTTTTGTGACATGGCAGCACAGATATAACACTATGCATTGAAAGCACTTTTTTTGTAATGAGTTTAACTCACCCTCCCTCCCCCAAAAGGAATGCCAATTAGGTTTTGTTAACGGTGTCATCAACTTATCCTAGTACCTCAGTATTCATTCCTGTTACCTGCATATCTTAAAAGAAACAGCTGTTAATGCCTTTTTGTTTTCCATTGAGTGTACACTACTGAATAAGTGTAGGAGTTTATGTTTACCATGTAAGTTTTGCAACACTAAAAATATTTTGAATATCAGTCATGATGGCAATTTCTGTATAAAAGAGCCTTAAATGGAACATTGTTTTTGAGATCAAACTCCCTACCCTCACAAAAATGGCCACGTCGCAATAAAAATTGTGGCATATTACAGAACGTTGCCTTGTTTTCCTTGGACGTTTTGCAAAATGTTATGTGAAGCAACTTTTAGAGTAAACAGCTATTACTAATCTTTGCACTGGTCATTTAAGAATTTTTTTGTACAACATTCATGCATGATGTTTTCCAGTTTGTTGAGTTTAAAAAATATTCTATTCTAAAGCCAACAAATAGAAAATATTGTTACAGAGGGATACTTTTATAAACATTAGTTTATTTATTTCCTTATATGTTAATATGAAGATCAGAAGTTATTTTTTGCACTTTGACATAAATATTCTTCAATACCAGATTTGTTTTCTGGATAAATTAGGGTAGTTATTTTTTAATTCACGTTTACATTTCTAAGTAACTGAGTAGTAGAAGCAGGAAGCTCTTAACTGCGTATTTGGTCATGATGAAAGTAATTTATAAAATGTCCTTCAAAAGTTAATAATACTTCTTGTGTTTAGGACCTTTCATTTCAGCTATTATTTCTTAATACATCTTGCAAATTGGGGAAAAAAAATGATGTAGCAATCTTAAGTATTAGTAGTGAGATTTGGCTGTGGTCCAGACTGCTCTCCTTATAGAGAATTTGATCTGCTCAGTGTGAGCAGTTTGCTGTTAGCCAGAGCTATTTATGGCAAACACATGCTTTTGTATCTTGTCATAGTTATCCACAAATGGCAAAACTGGACTTGATTCTACTGGTATGCAAAACAGGCATGCTAGTAAGCAGTCAATCGTGGCTTAGAACTTAACCCCATAGCTCTGAAGAATGCTCTTATCAGAAAACAGGAAACAAAAATTCTTCCTTTTTTTTTTAACATGTGTTAGTAACTCGAGTACAATTAGGTATTTTCCCATATTATCAGAAGATTTTTAAAGGTGAAAACAAAAGTAGGACTTAAATGTTTAGGCTTCCATAAAATTATATGAATGGCTTGGGATCTTTTGCACTGAGCTATCTTATTTCAGGCTTCCAGCTGTCCCTTTGAGTTATCCTGGACATTTTGATGGTTTTTTGGTAAGGCTGAACTCATAAGGAAAGTATGAGAATACTGACATATACTGAACCGTATATGTAACTGATTCTTAGAATTTTCATTATTTTCCTCATTCTTCTAGAAAAATAAGGGACTTTAAATAAGTTACGTAGTATTGTTTGTTTTTATAGCTGACTTACCAACTTTCTTATATGCCTCATATAGTAATAATTTCAGAGATTATTGCTTTAAACTGTGGTACTTTGATTTGTTAGACTGACAGAACTGAGTTCATCTTTGAAATACATCTTTGTGCATAGAGCCAAAAATAATGATAAAATTAATGGTTCACATGTTACTTGAGACTAATTTGGCATTTGAAATGATTTTATTTTACAATCATTTACAATGAAACAATGTTCCAGTTAGCTTTAAAAGGTATACGGTGCTAATTAGTAAAATATTGAGGGCAATATTTTACTGCTAGCTTGCAAAATTATAAGTGTTTAAAAAAATAAAATGTATGAAAATATATAAAGCTGTTGAGATGTGTTTACTTATACTTCAGAACACTAAAATTTTAAAAACTGATGTTGCAGATCAAAGAGGCACCTTTATCTTTAGTCTTTTTTTAGGGTTTTAGTTGATATACTTTCTCATTTACAGATACCAGTATTCTTTGAAAACTTAGCGTTATAGCAATTTTAACATTTTCGGACAAATGGGAACAGTTGGCATTTGTCCCAAACTGGCTGTCAGCAGCTGTTGTTTTCAATCATTATCTAAAATGTGGCTTTTAGTAGATTGAAGGAAAAGCCTCTTACTATGTTTGAGTTTTTTTGATATAGATCCTTTATAGCAGCTAATTTATGGAATCTAGCAAGTGAGTTTTGGGAGAAAATTAAGTGCTTCCTTATTAAGGAATAATCTCAGCAATGGTCAATCATAGAAGGGTTGAGAACACCCTTCATTAGGTTTTCCACTCTGAGAAAATAATCTGGTTCTGCTCTTCATAGGTCCTATTTTTGCTTGCAAATTTAATAATAGTTTGAGATCAGACAAACATGAATATTCATTTTTTGGTGAATATTAAAACAATCAGAGATGTGTAAGCAAGCTCCAACGAATATTGCTTTTCAGACAGTTTGAATTTGTAAATGCTCTGTCTCATCTCAGGCAATAAAGAGATCTGAGGCTTTTCTTTTGCTCTAGAATATCCAAATTGCTTTTTTCCTTTAACAGTTGGGGAGTCATCCCTCTACTTCAATTTCCTATCATAATACAGTTGGGCAAATTAATCTTTCTGAGCCTCAGTTTCTTAATCATAACATGAGAATGACGGTAATCTATCATACCTCATTGTAGAGGATCAAATATGGAAATGTTTTTGGAAAATGCTATTTAAACATAGTAATTTGGTTAAGTAGATAACCATGTTAAAAATAAGATTTATTGTAAGTCTTTGAACCTCTTCATTTTGTAACTATTCCACTTAATCTCATAGTTTAAGGATTAATTAGCTGATATGTAGCATCTGTTTTTCAGTGGTAAAGTGTAGCCTCTGAATTGATGTTTGTTGACTGCTATTAATCTTTTTAGTGTAGTTTTCTTTTTCACATGTAACCAATCAGTTACTAATTTTTTCCCCCAAATAATTGTGAAGTAGAAAATAAGAGAGGAAGTAAAGTTAGAAATACTGGTTTGGAATACTTGTCATAAATTCATAAGCCATGTTGTTGAAAACCTGTGACTATTATTAATATCGTAAATTTATGTAGTCCTTTGTATTTCCCACAGCACTTGAAATTTATCTAATCACCTTAGGTCCTCTTAACCAGCTAACCATAGTTCCTTGCTACACATGAAGAAACTGAAGTCTGGAGAGGTTAAGGGACAGCAAATCTGATTCCAGTCCAGTATACTTTTCAGTCTGCATTTATGTAACATATAGTGAGTGACTAATTTTCTTTCTATTTTTTTTTAAGATTTTATTTTTTTAAGTAATTTCTACCTGGAGCTTGAACCCATAGGCTTGAATCCCAACATGGGGCTTGAACCTCTAACCTGGAGATCAAGAGTCGCATGATCTACTAACTGAGCCAACCAGGCACTCCACAAATTTTCAGGGAAAAAAAAAGGATTATCTGATTCTTTTGAGCAGGACATAGTTATTCAGTATGTTTTCAAAGTAACGTCTCAATATTTGAAAAATAAGTCTTGGAATTTTTGTTTCCTAAGGAAACCTATGCTCATAAAATAAATAATTTCACACTTCAAAGATTTTCTTAGATGTTTCAGTATTGTAAATGTATGGGATTGTGGAAACCATAAGGACTGTATGGACACATTTTCCAGAAAGTTCATACCTCTAATCTTGTTCCAAAAACTTGGATATCTCCCTCCCTTTGTTCCTCAACCCATCTTTCTAAGGAGAGCTAGTACTATGTATTAGAGTGGTTCAGTACTAGAACTTTGGTATCAGACTGCCTGGGTCATTCACATATAGGCCTTTAACACTTACTAATTGAGTGACCTTAGGAAAATCAACCTCTCAGAGCCTTAGTTCATGTATAAGAGGAGGTAATAATTGTACCCTGCCATAGGATTTGATGATAAATGAAAGCACCCTGAGTAGTTACTAGCACATACAAAGCATTCGATAGGATGATCTTAAAATTCGTAGCCCAACCAGGACAATTTTTTGAGAGTAAAAGTGAGAGCTATTAATAATTATGCCAGGACAACAGGCTTAAGTTGGGACAGTCCCTAGCAAACCAGATGTAGTCACACTGTCAAGAAATAGGCTGATATCTTCTACTTAAGTAGAAGAGACTATTAAAGATGAGGTGGTTAATTTGAATTTTATGAGGTACTAGTATGCTAAGTTTCTTTTGAAGTATATAATTACTTTTTTTTTTTGAATGTTTATTTATTTTTGAGAGAGACAGAGACAGAATGTGAGTGGGTTAGGAGCAGAGAGAGAGGGAGACACAGAATCCGAAGCAGGCTCCAGGCTCCAAGCTGTCAACACAGCCCGATGAGGGGCTCGAACTCACAGAGCTGTGAGATCATGACCTGAGCCGAAGTCAGACAGTCAACTGACTGAGCCAACCAGGTGCTCCAGTATAGGATTACTCTTAAGTAATTAACCCCAGAAAGGTCAACTTTGAATTTTTTTTATGCTGCCTTTTTTTTTTTTTTTTTTTTTTTAAGCTTTCCTTTTGACCGTCATACTTGTAAACTCTCAGATACTGCATTTTGGTATTAACAGTTTGCTTTACTTATAGTGTTGGTTTCCATCTCATGTAGATTTGGAAAGCCAGTGTGTTTAGAATTGTGTATAAGAAAGTGAATAGACTCATTGTGGGCTTGAGAGCAAAAGTCCTGAGCACATGAACCTTCTAACATTCCTTCTGGCTATTTAAAGAGCTTTGATGTAGTTTCCGGGTTTTTGTTTTTTGTTTTTTTGTTTTAATGAGTGAAGTGTGTAAGATAAGATAGCTGAGCTGTAGATAAAAGGCATCACTGTATCCCAGTAAGGTGTCTAAAATGTCATTCATTCATTCATTCATTCATTTATTTATTTATTTTAAATGTCATATTTTTAAGTCATATTTCTCTTTGAAAATACTTGTATCATTAAAGGCACACAAATAAATTTGTTCCCATTCAGAGAAAAGGGTTATTCTTGAGGTGCCTAGGTGGCTCAGTCGGTTGAACATCCGACTTCAGCTCAGGTCATGATCTCACAGTTCGTGGGTTTGAACCCCGCATTGGGTTCTCTGCTGCCAGCTCAGAGCCTGGAGCCAAGGAAAGGCTTATTCTTGACCCAATTTTTTTTAGATTATTGAAACAATGGAATATGAAAACATGCATTTGATGAAGCAAAATAATCTTTAAAAAATGTAAAATGCCAGTTGATTTTTTTTTTAGCTTATTAGATTTTTCTTAAATGTACCCTAGATGTGTTCACTTGGAAGTACCTTTGATTGCACTTCATAGATAATATGCTTTCATTTACTCTTGACCTCTGACAGCTAATTAATTATGCATATACAATGTTTTAGTAGTTTATTTGGCATAACATGAAAGTTTAGACATAACCTGAAAATTCACAGCAGATTTTTGTTCAAACGTATAATTTTCTCACAGCAACGAAAAAGGACTTAAGTTAATGGTATGCTGTCTTCTTGCAGCACTTTTTTCCTCATATATTCTTAATGGTGGAATTTCAAATATTTCCTTTGGGAAGTTGATAGTTACTGAGAGAATCACAAAATTCCTGGGCATTTGGCCCATAGTTCCTATGTGTTCCTGTGAGCTCTCAGGACCTTTTTTCTTTTATTAGTAACAAACTAAATCACCAGATAAAAAGAAAGTTCCCAAAAAGGCATAGTTTTATCAAAGGTAAAAATGGCAGTAGAGTACTTTGTTCTAGAAATCATAAAATTTTGCTATACTATACAAAGAATAATACAGGAAAGAGATGTAGGGGCGTTTGGGTGGCTCAGTTGGTTAAGCGTCCAACTTCGGCTCAGGTCATGATCTCACAGTTTGTGGGATCGAGCCCCACATGGGGCTCTCTGCTGTTAGTGCAGAGCCCGCTGGGATCCTCTGTCTCCCTCTGCGTCTCTCCCCAACTCTCAAAAATAAATAAACATTGTTTTTAAATTTTTGTAATGTTTATTTTTGAGAGAGAGAGAGAGAGAGAGAGAGAGCGAGCATGAGTGGGGGAGGGGCAGAAAGAGGAAGACAGAGAATCTGAAGCAGGCTCCAGGCTCTAAGCTGTCGGCACAGAGCCCAACATGGGGCTTACACCCAGACTGCGAGATCATGACCTGAGCCCAAGTCAGACACTTAACCAACTGAGCCACTCAGGCACCCCAAAAATAAACATTTAAAAAAAGATAATGGGGGCGCCTGGGTGGCTCAGTCGGTTAAGCATCCGACTTTGGCTCAGGTCATGATCTCACGGTCTGTGGGTTCGAGCCCCGCGTCAGGCTCTGTGCTGACAGGTCAGAGCCTGGAGTCTGCTTCGGATTCTGTGTCTCTCTCTCTGACCCTCCCCCGTTCATGCTCTGTCTCTCTCTGTCTCAAAAATAAATAAACACTAAAAAAAAAATTAAAAAAAGATAATGAAAGAGATGTAGACTTCATGAAATAAGTGTAAAAGAATTTTATGTGAGGATTAATGTGTAAACCTTTTGTGTATAAAATAGCTATGGATCAGGGATGCCTGCCTGGCTCAGTTGGTGGAGTATGCAATCTTGATCTCGGGATTGTGGGTTCGAGCCCCACGTTGGGTGTAGAGATGACTTAAAATTCTTTAAAAAATTTTTGATGTTTATTTTTGAGAGAGACAGAGCTCAGGCAGGGGAGGAGCAGAGAGAGAAGGTGACACAGAATCTGAAGCAGGCTCCAGGCTCCAAACTATCAGCACAGAGCCTGACGCAGGGTCTGAACTCATGAACTGTAAGATCATGATCTAGCTGAAATTGGATGCTTAACCAACTGAGCCAGCCACCCAGGTGCCCCTAAATAAAATCTTAAAAAAAAAAAAAAAAAAAAAGCTATGGATCAAAGATTGAGAGAAAGAGTGGCAATCCTTTTACTCATTACTGCTTATTGATAATTGTGTTATGAAGAGTTGTATAGATACATAGTTTTCATTTCAAAAGTCTTATATGAGGGGGAAGAGGATGAAGCACTAACAAAACTGGTGATAACCATTTTCCTAACTTGCAGTCTATTTACATTTTAGAATGTATCTGGGTTTTTTAGGCTTAACTGATTTTTTTTCAAGATTTAAAAAAATTTTTCAAGTAATCTGTCCCCAACATGGGGCTCAAAGTCAACCCCAAGATGAAGAGTTGCATGGTCTACCAACTGTGCCAGCCAGGCATGCACTAATTTTTAAAAGTAAAGTTGCTGATTTACAATTTGTATTACTGTTGCATATTGAGTAATGTGTACACTTTGAATAATTGCTGCATTAGAATTAAATTTGTTATGAAGTTGATTTAGCAGTACTTCTCTCCTTATTTCGGCTTTGTTTTTATCTACTGGCTAAAGAAAAGTGCCTTATAGTTATCCCTGAATACCAATGTTTAAGAAACATTGACTGAATTAGATTATCTTGTGTCTTAGCTATAGAAAAAGGTTTTGGGATTAAAGTGCCATTGCCACTGCAACAATAAAGTTTTCTTCTCTGAGCTGGGATATTTTATTTCATTCAAATTTTCTCTTGAAAATATGTAAAATAAATGAATAGAATTCTAAAAAATGAACCTTAGGTAAAACAGAAACTAATGACATTCTCATAGGAAAACCCTAAAAACTGGGTAGTCTAACATGATTGATATTTTTCTGAGTTAACTTTTTAAAATGATTATATTTTTATTTCAAAAATAATGTGTGTAGTATGGAGTCTACAAAATACAGTTAAGAGCAAATAAGAAAGTTAAATCATGAGCTGATTTTAAAAATTATTGGTGTATTTGAATTTATGAGTAATATGGATATATCTGTAGTTAAAACTAGTTTTTAAGTTAGGGCGCCTGGGTGGCTCAGTTGGTTAAGCATCTGACTTTGGCTCAGGTTGTGATCTCACAGTTTGTGGGTTTGAGCCTCGTTGTGCTCTGTAGTGACAGCTCAGCCTAGAGCCTGCTTCAGATTCTGTGTCTTCCTCTGTGCCCACCTCCTCCACCTGTGCTCTTGCTCTCTCTCAAAAATAAATAGGCTTAAAAAAATAGTTTTAAGTCATTTGTGCATGCTGGTAAGAGGGTAGACTTTATCCTTAATTATTGTTTCTGCAATTTCTTAGTATTTTTTATCCCAGAAAAAGAACTTTGGCTGTAGTCACAGAGGAGCAGATTTGAATCTTGAAAATTATGCGTTGCACCTACCTATATGCTTGCTGTGACTTGGTTCTGTCTACCTAAATATTTGAAGCCACAAAATTTCCCTGTATCTCTTATGCCACCTACTTTGGTTTCATAATAGGCACCCCTTACATAACTTTTAGTGTTCCCCAAAGGAATTATTCTACAAAATAGTTTCCAATGTATCAGGACTCTACTTTTCTCCTGGTATGCATATGATCAAATTGAATAAGTACTAATTCCTAGTGCACAGTATAAATAATCCATCCTTTAAGGTACTTTGTACTCTGCTAAAATTAAGATTAAAACATAATGTATATATTTTGCACTAAGCCAGAAGCAATCTATATTTAAGGATTTGTGTTTTGTGCGCTGTTCCAAGAGGGTCTGATAATCCCTGTGATTAGAGAAACATAAGATTTATGTTTGCTGTGGAGAAACATGATCATCTCGGTTACTATGAATCATTCTGGAAACATCCCATCTCTGTTTCCCAATTACTCAGATCATTAGATCAAATTTAGTTCAGTTCAACAAACATGAAGCACCTTTTAATGTCTCAAAAAGTCTACAGTGATACAGGGAACACAAGCATATAAACAATTACAATGCAATGTGGTAAGTACAGTGATAGAAGATTTGAAGAGGGAATGATTACCTTTGGAGTTGGATGGGCTTCAAGAAGGCCTTACAGAAGAAGTAGTGTTTGAGCTGGGTCATGAAGGATGATAGAGTTAACCAGGACTCTATGAGAGGATGGCCCTGGAGAAAGAAAAACTGTGCAAAGGCCCTGCAAATAGTTCATTACCGCCGATTAGTGTGAGGCACTGTGATGAGAGAAGTGCAGGACAGGGAAGTATGAGCCAGATCATTGAGGGTCATGGGATACTGTGCTAATGAACATGAAACCTGTGCCTGATGAGGAGCCAGTGCAGGGTTTTAAGCAGAGGAGTGTCATGATCTTTCTGAAACACAAGTCTGATCATTTTATGAACATGCTGAGAATGTATGGGAAGGTGAGGAAATTGGAGGCAGCTAGGAGGGCTGAATTAAGGCATTGGCAAGTGCACTTGGGATGGGTGTATTTAAGAGGCATGTGGGAAAATTAACAGGACTTGATTGATTTCAGAATTAAATGGAAGGGTACAAGGCATTAACCATTATTTGGAAAATGTTAGCTATATTTTTTAGTACTGTTGACATTTCAAATCATTTAAACATCAGATTGGTTCAGAAGAGACTTAATAGGAAATTTGTAAATGTGGAAAGAAAAAATATTCACCTTTTTAATGAAAGTAGCATTTTGAAATAAATCATTGGCTAAAAAGTCATAGGTCTGCTACTTGAATTTAGATGTACAAGCCTGATTTGCAGTAATTTTCATATAACAATGGTTTCAGTAGATAAGAAAAAATTAAAACTACTATAACATCTTTGAAATGGAATATATCCTATAGTTTTTAGAAATCATGGTTATATTTTCATGGTTTTATAGAATGGAATATATCCTATAGTTTTAGAAATCATGGTTGTATTCTATGCTTGAACTTTCATTGTAAAACTCTTATTTGATCACATATAAGCCATGGCTGAATTCCTGAGTTAAAAATTTTAGAATTTAGTAATATTCATATCATCTGCTCATTAGAGAAAGCCTGTCCCACTCTGCTGGTGATAGAAAATGGAATTTTCAGATCATTTGCAAGATCACTTTCCATTAAGGAAGATTTTTAATCCTTACTCGTAAGTAAAAGCTATTTATAAACATGCCTTAACTCCTTTCACAAAATACTTTCTAGAGTCAAAGATTCCTCTTTTTTAGCACCTTATAATAAACATTATTTAACCATATTGATTTTTAATACTGCTTTTATAGTAAATAAGTTCACTTTTGTGAAAGGCCTTATATTCATCAGGAAACATGTATTGAGTGTCTATTTGTAGAACACTATTCTGGCCATCCTGAGAAATAAACTTCTCAAGGGCACTTTTATAATCCAGTTGGCGAGACAAAATAGGCTTGTGAACTAGTAAGTATTCAGTGATACGCAATTGAATAAGCATCGAGGGAATGCAGGAAAAAAGAATCTAAAGAAAAAAGGTTTTGTAGAAGTGAGTGTTAAATAGCATTTGGAGAAAAATGTTTTTTAAAAAGCCATTTTCCTTTCAAATACAGGATTGTTATTTGAAATGAGGTTCCAACAGGCTCTTTCTTCACTGAATATCTCTTTAAAATTAAGAACAAAAGGGCCTGTTTGTCACCACTTCCATTAAATCCTTTTAAAGAAGGACTAAGGCCAAAGTAGAGACTTTACTTGTGAGCTCTGTGTTCCATGTGGGTAATTGCCATGGAACCTTAAGTTTCTATAGGGGTTCTTAACCTCTTCTTGTACCATCGATCCCTTTCTATGAATCCCTTCGTAGAATAATGTTTGAAAATTTATATTGTATGGAAACCAATTTGAGAATAAATTTCATATTAAAAAAAAAACACTGAGGGGCGCCTGGGTGGCGCAGTCGGTTAAGCGTCTGACTTCAGCCAGGTCACGATCTCGCGGTCCGTGAGTTCGAGCCCCGCGTCAGGCTCTGGGCTGATGGCTCAGAGCCTGGAGCCTGTTTCCGATTCTGTGTCTCCCTCTCTCTCTGCCCCTCCCCCGTTCATGCTCTGTCTCTCTCTGTCCCAGAAATAAATAAAAAAACGTTGAAAAAAATATTTAAAAAAAAAACAAAAAACAAAACACTGAATAAATGTGTAAAAATAAATAAAAAATAAAATTTATATATATATGGGGTGCCTGGTGGCTCAGTTGGTTACGCATCTGACTTCGGCTCAGGTCGTGATCTCAAAGATCGTGAGTTTGAGCCCGGCATCAAGCTCTGTGCTGACAGCTCAGAGCCTGGAGCCTACTTTGGGTTCTGTGTCTCCCTCTCTCTCTGCCCTTCCCCCGCTCGTGCTCTGTATGTCTCTCTCAAAAATAAACGTTAAAAAATTTATATATATGTATTTTTAAAATATATATAAAATATATCAATAAAAAATGATGCCTTAATGTATATGCTTCTTTATTAACACATTATGTAACAGTGTCTAGTGGCAGTATAATAACTACCATAATATGTAGTGATGAATGTAAATGATTATTTGAGATCTGTAATAACATAACATGACTTGAATGTGTGATTTCTATTGGTGATGAACCCATAAGTACTACTGATAGTATAGTGGTTTATGGTCTATATTCATAATTTTTTTGGTCTAAATTCATAATTTAAGGAGGTATAATAGATTTCAAGTAGTGGTTGGTTAAAATAAAGATGTAATTTTTCGTGGGCCCTGAATTCTTTCCATGGATTTCTTGGGCATCCAAAGACCCCAGGTTAAGACACCTTATGATAAGGGCATGGCTGGCTCAGTTGGTAGAGCATGTACCTCTTGATCTCAGGGTTGTGAATTCAAGTCCCTGTTGGGTATGAAATCTACTTTAAAAAAAAAAAAAAAGAAGAAGAAGAAGAAAAGAAACCCCATGGTTCAGCAATTACCTGAGAGCCCCAGAAAGTAAAAGACTAAATGGATAGGGCTCACAGCCATTTGAAAGAAACTTTTTATTTTGTTTCATATATTAGAATTCATATAAGATTTTATTTGGAATAAAAATGGTTTCTGGGGGTAAATAATATTTAATTTTTGAAAAAAATTATAAATGAAAAATTGGTTCTCTGTTTATCTTGCTTTTTAAACTTAAACTGATTGATTTTCTAAATCTTCTAAGCACATTAGTATACCATCAAGTTTATAACCCTGGAAACAGAGATTTAGAAGTCAACAGTATATAGTCGAAACCATGGAACATCAGTAAGATTGTCCTGCAATAATCTGTGTGAATGTAACATGAGAAGAGAAATAGGCCAAGGAGTAGGCAAAAGAGAAGTTTGGAAAGACAGAAGGTGTTGTCAGCAAGGTGAGATAACACAACTTTGTAATGTTACAGAAGCAAAGGGTGGAAAGTGCTGGAGATGTCATTTATCATATCATGAAGACAAAAAAGAATCCACCACACTTGGCCATAAGGTCAGTGACATTTCCTGTGGCATTTTTAGCAGCATGGGGAGGGCTGATGGCAGTTTGAAATGGCTTGAAGACCGAATGAAGTGATGAAGTGGAAACAGTGTGATATAGACCAGTGCTTTTCAAATGTCTCTGGTGAAGCACAGTATCTGTAATTTCCACTCTGTATGGACTGACTACAGTCTTGCTATGTGTGACTATGTCACTTGCACCAGGTACAAGATACCCTGAGAGTTGGATGACACAAACTGATTTATACTCTTCAACAAGACAAGTTTACTGATGACAGGCTTGGATGTCATGGCCATGTCAAATTGCCACAAAAGTTCTAAAAGTTTGTTCTTAATTCTGTATGTTAACAGAGGAATAGATTTTTCTTTCAAGAAACTTATCTGTCAAGGAAGAGAGAGACTAGTTAGTATTCTGTGGGGCGTTACAGGGTTGGTAGAAGGTTTCTGCCAATATTATTTCTTCCAACTTTCTCCTCTGAATATTTCCTGATATTCTCCATGCTTCACATTCTTCTAAAATAGTTCCTGGTATATAGAAGCATTTAAATTAAAGGGTTGTTGGGCACCTCAGTGGCTCAGTAGGTTAAGAATCTGACTTCGGCTCAGGTCATGATCTCACAGTTTGTGAGTTTGAGCCCCGCGTCGGGCTCTGTGCTGACAGCTCAGAGCCTGGAGCCTGCTTCGGATACTGTGTGTCTCTCTCTCTGCCCCTCCCCTGCTTGCACTCTGTCCTCTGTCTCTCTCATCTCTCAAAAATAAACATTTAAGAAAAGTTTTTTAATAAATAAAAGGTTGTTGAACAAATGAATGATCTTTCATTTGAACTGTGGAGGATCTAAGCTGTCCTAGGCTTCCACATTTTATAGTAGTATATCCTGCCTCATTTAATCTCTGGATATTTATTTTGCCTGTAGTCAGGGAGTTATCAGGGAGGCTCAGAATCTTCACAGTCTTTGCGTTAAAGCCTTACCTTGTTATGAAAAATGACATCACTGACGTTTACTTAACGTCCTTTTTGCTTTGCCTTCCCTTCCCTCTTTAAAGGGCATACATTAATAGAAGATGACAGGTTTGGGACCATACCATGGCCACAGAATAAAGATAATTAAATTGACCTGCACAGAGGTCAAAACTTAAGATAATATTTTATGTAAAAGAACTCTAATCTTTTATGAATCTCTTCACTTTCCTCTTTCTCTAACTGGACTGATTTTCAAATATTCCTCCTATTTTTTCATCTAAAGTGTCACCTCTAGTCCCCACAGTGGAACTCAAATCTGTGCCTGGAAAAACGAGATCTCTAATACAAAACATGGGCAATATGAATGGGAGCCAAAGAAAAGCAGACAATTTCAGTCACTCATGCAGCAGACATTTACTAAATGCATAGTATGTGCTAAACACAGCACTGAGTGCCAGGTATGAAATTGCCATCCAGGAAGGTGTAAACTCAGGTCCAGTTAGGTGTAGCAGGCTAGACTTATTTATTTACTTATTTAGGTATTTATTTATTTATTTTGACTTCTTTTAAATATTCAGCCAGACTGGTTACCTACAGTAGCTGGAAGGTTTTTCACACTTGTATTGTACCACTTAAATGCAGCTCTGGTACATTCTACACTAGATTGTTAACCTTCATCGGGCATTGTTTTACAAATTTAAGGAAGAAGCAGGACAGTCCCAGCTGGGTACATGTGTATGGTTTGGAGAATGGGGTAAAGAGGGAAGTGATTAAATGGGAACTTTCAGTACTTTTTGGAAATACATGGTACCTGAATTTATAGCTTAATCAATAAGGGTTATTAGGACTTTTCGCCCAATTCTGGGATGAGGAGTACCTTAACTCTTTAGTTGTAAATCTTATTCTCCCCATCTGGACCTTAGTATGAAGTACACAATCTGTAAGATAATATATTGCCAGTATTAGAGCCAGTGACTGTTGAAGTGTGTGGCTTACATGTATTTGCTCATTCTTCCCTTCATTTGCTCACTCATTCAAAAACAATTTAGCAAATCCATTCTATGTTTAGCATCCTTAAATGCCCTAAAGGAGCTGGGCTGACAAGAGAAGAAAAATACCCCTAACCCAAGGTGGGAAGTGTTCAGTGCTGGACTTAGATAATACATGCTTAATTCCATTAACCTGGCTGTGAAAATAGCCTAGGGCCATTCAGGTATACCACATGAATAGATGGAAAGTCAGTTTGTTTTGCTAACAGTGACAAATTGTCATCTTATTGATCCACTTCATGTCAGATGATTAAGCTAGAGCAGTTTGGGGAACATTAAATAAATAATATCATTTTGGCATAAAAAGCTGTGTCAAAATTAGACATGTGGTTTTATTTAGCACATTAATTTCTCACATGCAGATACATAATTCTTTTTTTACATGATTGATTGATTTAGAGAGAGTGTGAGCAGGGTGTGGGCAGAGAAAGAGAGGGAGAGAGAGAATCCCAAGCAGGCTCCATGCTCAGCTCAGAGCCCAACGCAGGTTTGATCTCAAGACTGTGAGATCAACCTGAGTCAAAATCGAGTCAGACGCATAGCCCACTGAGCCACCCAGGCACCCCTGCAATTACATAATTCTTAAAGCACCTTCTATAAATGCATATTGTACCACAAAAAATACATCTACTCTGGCAAGCAAAATGACATGGTGGAAGAGCCTGGCTTTTACAGTCATATATTATCAAAATGCCTTCTTCTATTTTCTGTTATGTTCATGACCTTGGGCAAAGTATTAACTTTTGTGGGCCTCAGAGTCCTCATCTGAAAAATGGGAATAATACCAAACTCTAGAGTTATTGGATAATCCATCATCATCATAATAGCTAACATTGAGAATTTACTAGGGGCACTTCACATAGATTATCTCATAGATTATTCCTCCAAACAAAGCTAGTAGTGGTGTTATTACTCCTCTATTTGCAGCTTAGAAGTGGTAGCCTAGGGGCGCCTGGGTGGCTCAGTTGGTTAAGCATCCGACTTTGGCTCAGGTCATGATCTCACAGTCCGTGAGTTCGAGCCCCACGTCAGGCTCTGTGCTGACAGCTCAGAACCTGGAGCCTGCTTCAGATTCTGTGTCTCCCTCTCCCTGACCTTCGCCTGTTCATGCTGTCTCTGTCTCAAAAATAAATAAACATTAAAAAAAAAATTAAGGGGCGCCTGGGTGGTGCAGTGGGTTAAGCGTCCGACTTCAGCCAGGTCACGATCTCGCGGTCTGTGAGTTCGAGCCCCGCGTCGGGCTCTGGGCTGATGGCTCAGAGCCTGGAGCCTGTTTCCGATTCTGTGTCTCCCTCTCTCTCTGCCCCTCCCCCTTTCATGCTCTGTCTCTCTCTGTCCCAAAAATAAATAAACGTTGAAAAAAAAAATTAAAAAAAAAAATTAAAAAAAAAAAAAAAGAAGTGGTAGCCTAGAGGTTAAATAACTTGCCCAAATTTACATGACAAAGAAAGTGGTAGAGACAGGATCCAAACCCAGGTAGTCTGGATTTGTCATTCTTGTTTTTAAACAGCTTTAATTGAGATATAATCCATATGCCATACAGTAAAGTGTACAGTTCAGTGGGTTTTTAAATTTTTTTTTTAATGTTTATTTATCTTCGAGAGATAGAGTACAAGTGGGAGAGAGGTAGAGAGAGAGGGGGACACAGAATACGAAGCAGGCTCCAGGCTCTGAGCTGTCAGCACAGAGCCCGATGCAGGGTTCGAACTCACAAACCGTGAGATCATGACCTGAGCTGAATTCTGACACTTAATGGACTGAGCCACCCAGGTGTCAGTGGTTTTTAGTATATTCACAGTTATGTAACTATCACCACAATCTAATTTTAGAACATTCTTATTCCCCAGCCCCTACCAAAGAAACCCCATACCCATTAATAATCACTTCACCTCAACTTCCTATTCACAGCCCTGGGCAGCCACTAATCTACTCTCTGTTTCTACTGATTTGCCTATTCTGACATTTGATATAAATAGAATCATAAAATATGTGTTTTTTCTGTGATTGGTTTCTTTTACTTAGCATGGTTCTTTCAAAGTTTATCTGTGTCATTGCATATATCAGAACTCCATTCCTTTTTTACTGCCAAATAAAATAATACATTGTATGGATAGATGACTTTTGTTTATCTCTCCATCAGTTGATGGGCTTTGGGGTTTCCACTTTTTGGACATCATGAATAATGAATAGGGCTATGAACATTTGTCTACAAGTTTTCTTGTGTACAGATGTAAATTTTCACTTTTTCTTGATTATATATCTAGTAGTTATATGCTAGGTCATATGATAACTACATTAACTATTTGAGGAATTTTTCTTTAATTGCAAAAAATTACAAAATTGATATTCATACAGACTACATGTATACCCTCCATTTGGATTCTGTAATTGTTAACATTTTGCCAGTTTTATATCCCTGCTTCCCCCCTACCCCCCCCCACACACATACATCTCTCTCTCTCTTTCTCTCCCTCTCTCTCTCTCTCTCTCTTTCTGATTTCAGTTTTTAGAGCCAGACCTCTTAACTACTACTTTGTATTATCCCCAATTAAATGATTGAACATAGGTGAAATAGTTTAATGCCTGGCCAATAATAGCTACTCAGTAAATATAAATTCCCTCCTTTCCTCTTTTCCCCAATACTTAGAAATGTTTTGTAGGATCTGGGCTGCAAGCTCTACATTGAGATAAGAGAAGTGAGATCTAGGGGCACCTGGGTGGCTCAGTCAATTAAGCCTTGGACTTCGGCTCAGGTCATGATCTCACAGCTCATGAGTTCAAGCCCCGCATAGGGCTCTGTGCTGACAGCTCAGAGCCTGGAGTCTGCTTTAGATTCTGTGTCTCCCTCTCTCTCTGACCCTCCCCCACTGTGCTCTGTCTCTGTCTCTATGTCTGTCTCTCTCAAAAATAAACATTAAAAATTTTTTTTAAAGAAAAGGTATTTTCTCTCTCTCCCTCTGCCCTTCTCCCCCACTCATGCTCTCTTGTTCTCTAAAAATAATAAATCTTTCAAAAAAAAAGAGAGAAGTGAGATCTAAAAGACTCATGGACCTTACTTTCTACAGTATTCCTGGACCAAGGTCAGTGGAAATAGGTAGGTAGTCACCCAAACTGTGGCAATCTAGCTGTCCAATTTCTGGTTGATTTTATTAGGATGATAATTAGAAAAAGCAAGATAATTCTACAAATAGTTACATTAACTTTCATATCTCCACATTTCCTGTGTGGACATGAGGAAGGAGCTGTGAAAGAAAGCTGACTGAAGCTGAAGTTTTACCAAGAATGCTAACAGAAAGGGTCTGTTTTTTCCTGGACATTGACATAGAACAGGTAAAAAGTAGGGCAGCACATGACCTACTTATTATTGATTTGTTTAGAAGAATCATAACATTGGATCCTTGGGGGTTCCAGAACAATCCTCACTCCAGTGATATCCACCAGCTTTCTAAGAAACTATTGGGCTTACCGGAATTTTTATGAATTCCAGGCCTGCCATTTATAACTTTTAGACATCAGACCCTTAGCAGCCACTACTTATCCAGCTATATTCTTGGAGCAGAGGTTTTCTCCTCACTGCTGAGATAAATCCAGAGATATTATGACTACTCTTGGTCTTGCAGGCACCTAAGTCTGCTTCTTGAGTCCTACTGGGCCTGGACCTGACTATGTATCAAAAAGAGACCATTATTGGGGTACCTGGGAGGCTCAGTCAGTTAAGCATCTGACTTCGTCTTAGGTCATGATCTTGCAGTTCATGGGTTTGAACCCCACATCGGGCTCTTTCCTGACAGCTCAGAGCTTCGGATTCTGTGTCTCCCTCTCTCTCTGCCCCTCCCCTGCTCATGTTCTCTCTCTTTCTCTCTTAAATAAACATTTTAAAAAATGAAAAAAAAGACTATTATCACACCTAAAAAATTGTTTCTTAATATAATCTAATACCTGATATATAGTTGAATTTTCCCAACTATCACCAAAATGTCTTTTTATTTTATTTCTTTTACATTTTATTTATTTTTGAGAGAGAAGACAGAGCGCAAGTGGGGGAGGGGCAGAAAGAGGGAGACACAGAATCCAAAGCAGGCTCCAGGCTCTGAGCTGTCAGCACAGAGACCGACGTGGGGCTTGAACCCACAAACCATGAGATCATGACCTGAGCTGAAGTCAGTTGCTTAACCAACTGAGCCACCCAGGCGCCCCTCCAAAATGTCTTTTTTTTTTTTTAAGTTTTTAAATTTATTGTGTGTGTGAGAGAGAGAGTATGAGCAGGGGAGGGGCAGAGAGAGAAACAGTCCCAAACAGGTTCCAAGTTCATCACAGACGCTGACATGGAGCTCGATCTCACAAACCATGGGATCATGACTTGAGCTGAAATAGTTGGGTGCTTAACTGACTAAGCCACCCAGGAGCCCCCAAAATGTCTTTTTATAGCTTATGTATTTGAACCACTATCCAACAAAGTCCATGTTACATTTGGCTTTTATTCTTCTTAAGCTTCTCATAATCGCGAACAGTCTCCAAGAAACCTTTTTTTTTAATGCCACTGACTTTTTTTTCTTTGTCAGAGAGTTTATTTATTTATTTTTCAATATATGAAGTTTATTGTCAAATTGGTTTCCATACAACACCCAGTGCTCATCCCAAAAGGTGCCCTCCTCAATACCCATCACCCACCCACCCCTCCCTCCCACCCCCCATCAACCCTCAGTTTGTTCTCAGTTTTTAAGAGTCTGTTATGCTTTGGCTCTCTTCCACTCTAACCTCTTTTTTTTTTTTTTCTTCCCCTCCCCCATGGGTTTCTGTTAAGTTTCTCAGGATCCACATAAGAGTGAAACCATATGGTATCTGTCTTTCTCTGTATGGCTTATTTCACTTAGCATCACACTCTCCAGTTCCATCCACGTTGCTACAAAGAGCCATATTTCGTTCTTTCTCATTGCCATGTAGTACTCCATTGTGTATATAAACCACAATTTCTTTATCCATTCATCAGTTGATGGACATTTAGGCTCTTTCCATAATTTGGCTATTGTTGAGAGTGCTGCTATAAACATTGGGGTACAAGTGCCCCTATGCATCAGTACTCCTGTATCCCTTGGGTAAATTCCTAGCAGTGCTATTGCTGGGTCATAGGGTAGGTCTATTTTTAATTTTTTGAAGAACCTCCACACTGTTTTCCAGATGCCACTGACTTCTTGATGAAATTCTGTATGTACTGTAGAACGTCCCACCTTCTGGATTAGTCTGATGGTTTCCTTGTAATGTCATTTCCTTTGTTCCTCTATTCCATGCATTTCCTGTAAGCTGACAGTTAGATCTAAAAGGTTGGTTAGGGACACCTGGGTGGCTCAGGTGGTTAAGCATCTGGCTTTTAATTTTGGCTCAGGTCATGATCTCATGGTTTGTGGGTACCAGCCCCATGTCTGGCTCTGCACTGACAGTATGGAGCCTGCTTGAGATTCTCTCTCTCTCTCTGCACCTCCCCCAATTGTGCATGTACAAATGTTCTGTCTCTCTCTCTCTCTTTCTCTCTCTCAAAATAAATAAATAAACTTGAACCAAAAGTTTGGTTAGGTTCAGACTAAACATTTTTGGTAGGATACTTCCTAGGTGATTCTGTGTCCTTCATACTGTGTCACATCAGGTGCACACAATATCTGGTTTTCCCACTGATAGTGAAGCCATGATTGATCAGTCTGATCCTTTACAAAGTTGTGTTTCCCCTATGACCAGTAAACTAATCTGTAGGATGATACTTTGGTTCTTCTATTAACTGCCACCATGTGACATGCTGAGTCCTGGAAGATTAAAGGGTAAACAAAATAAAAATTGTCTTTGCCTTTCTGGTTTGAATCAGTGGGTTGAAACAAAATATGTTCCCTGATCACAATGGAGTGAAATTAGAAATTAATAATGGCAAGTAATTTAGGAAATGCCTAAATATATGGAAATTAAACTCCTAAATTGAAAATTTTCCATTAAACCAAGATTATAAAAATTATTTCTCTTAATGTTTATTTATTTTAGATACAGAGAGAGCATAAGCTGAGGAGAGGCAAAGAGGGAGGGAGACACAGAATCTGAAGCAGGTTCCAGGCTCTGAGCTGCCAGCACAGAGCCCGATGTGGGACTTGAACTCATGAGTTATAAGATCATGACCTGAGCCGAGGTCAGACATTTAACTGACTGAGCCACCCAGGCGCCCCAAAACTGGTTCTTTACAAAAGAAGAAAAAGATTTCCTAACCCAGCTTCATGATTGTATGACCTCCCACAAACTTGCTTTTTTGCCAGTATTCCTGATTGAGGGAGTGTGCCTCTGGTTCTGCAAGTCAGAAACCAGGGAGCAGTCCTACACCTCCTTCTCCCTCACACTTCCTTAACCAGTCCATCACCAGTTCTCTAAATCTTATCTTCTAAAAGATCTGGAGGATTTGTTTACCTCTTCCTGTGTCCCTGGCCGAGGCTGCTATCATCTCTCAGCAAGATGACAGTTAAGATTCCTCACGGTCTTGCCCCATCTCCTGCATGTCCTCCATGCAAGCAGAGGGACCTTTCTCAACTCAGAGTTCATCCTGTTGACAACCCTTCATTCTCTTCACATTTTAGGATAAAGCTCAAGATCTTCAATGAGGCCTGCAGGGACCAACCCTCACCCTTTTGCTATCTCCCCCACCTCTCTAACTCCTATACCCTCTTGCTTTCTGGGCTACATCTACTCCAACAATGCTGACTGTTCCTCAAGTGCCCTGTGCTGCTTCCTGTTACAGGACCTTTGCATTTACTGTTCCACTGCCTAGAATGCTATTGTCCAGCATCCTTGCTCAGCTAACTCCTACTTTTCATTCAGATCTCAAGCCCATTATTACTTCATTGGACAGATTTCCTGTAATCCCCTAGACTAGGGCAGATCTCTCTTTTGGTACATTCTCTCAGCAACATGTGCCTTTCCTTTTTATCACAGTATGTATTTATAATTTTTTGTGTGTTCGGTGGATTAATGTGGATAAGACTCTTTCACTAGATTGCTAACTCCCTGAAGGACGAGATCATGGCTCTTTTCCTCACCATTGTCTGTCTTACACCTAGCATGGTAGGTAGCACATACTAGGACTTCAATACATATTTGATCATTCATAAGAATAGAACAAAAATGTGGGGTACCTGGGTGGCTCAGTCGGTTGAGCGTCTGACTTCGAATCAGGTCATGATCTCGCGGTTTGTGACTTCGAGCCCCGTGTCGGGCTCTGTGCTGACACCTCAGATCCTGGAGCCTTCTTCGGATTCTGTGTCTCCTCCTCTCTCTGTCTCTCCCTCCCATGCTCATGCACTCTCTCTCTCAATAATAAATAAACATTAAAAAAAATAAAAAAAGAATAAAGAAAAGAATAGAACAAAAATATATGTAGATGTTCACCACACTTTTATTTATGATAGAAGGAAAGGTATCAACATAAAGACTAAATGATAGGAAATTTACATAATGAAATATGGCCATTAAAAATTGTTTCTGAGTAATATTTAATGATATTAGAAAATACTCATTACATCATGTTAGATTAAAAAACATGATGAATGTGGAGTAAGAGTCCTATATATTGATTTTTTTTTAGAAGGAATTATTCAGCGTAGTTTTGTTTCCTGCTTTTTTTTTTTTTTTACTGTTTATTTCTTTTTGATAGAGAGAGTGAGGGGGGGGGGGGATGCAGACAGAGGGGGAGAGAGAGTATCTCAAGCAGGCTCTGAGCTGTCAGAACAGAGCTTGATAAGGAGCTGGAACCCACAAACCGCAAAATCATGACTTGAGCTGAAATCAAGAGTCAGATGCTGAACCAACTGAGCCACCCAGGCGCCCCTTCCTACTTTGCTTTGTTTTTTGTTTTTTGTTTTTTTTCATTTTTTTCCTGCTTTTCATTTAGCATTGTATGAAAATATATACATTGTGTGTATGCTAAAGATATATATGCAGAGAGAAAGGTTGAAGACAATGTTACTGGTGATTTATTTCGGTAGATGGGATCTCAAGGGAATTTATTTCTTCTTCAGACTTTCTGTGTTATCCAAATAGTTTTACAATAAACACATATGTTTTTATAGTTTAGAGGCAGCTGTAATTAGGAATATGGACTCTGGGACACCTGGGTGGCTCAGTGGGTTGAGCATCCAACTCTTGATTTCAGCTCAGATCATGATCTCAGGGTGATGGGATCAAGCCCCATGTCGGGATCTGCACTGAGTGTGGAGCCTGATTAAGATTCTCTCTCTCTCTCTCTCTCTCTCTCTCTCTCTCTCCCCCCATCTCCCTCTCTCCCTCCAATCCCCTCCCTCTCCCTCTTTCTCTCCCTCTCTCTCTCTCTTTCTCTCTTTCTTTCTCTCTCCCCTCTGCTCCTCTCCCCTGCTTGTGCTCTCTCTCATAAAAAAGAGAAGAAGAAGAAGAAGAAGAAGAAGAAGAAGAAGAAGAAGAAGAAGAAGAATATGGACTCTGCTGTTAGCTAGATCTGAATTCCAGTCCCAGCCCCACCTTTGCCACCTAGTAGTTGAGAGGCCTGGGCAAGTTTCCCCTCTGAGGGGCCTTCGTTTCCCCTCAGAAGAATACCTACCCATGAGGTTGTTGCAGGAAGCAAATGGTATAATACTTATAAATCACTTAGTACAATTTCTGCCATATCAATAAATAGCAGCTCTTGTTATAAATTTTGATCTGATAAAAATGTTACTTAAAAAAATAAAGCCTTTCATTGGGAAAGAAAAAATGATAACAAAACCCACATCTAGTTTCAAATAGTTAAAAAAAAATTTTTTTTTAATGTTTATTTCTTTTTGAGACAGAGAGAGACAGAGCATGAACAGGGGAGGGTCAGAGAGAGGGAGACACAGAATCTGAAACAGGCTCCAGGCTCTGAGGTGTCAGCACAGAGCCCGATGCGGGGCTTGAACTCACGCACTCACGGACGGTGAGATCATGACCTGAGCCGAAGTCCGCCACTTAACCGACTGAGCCACCCAGGCGCCCCTAGTTTCAAATAGTTTTAAAAAGAAAGGAATGAACATTGCAAAAGTGAAAGTCTGCTGGACCTGGAGGAACAGCAGTAGGAAGCAAGATCATTGAAATTCAGGAAATTATTTCCTGAGTCACTTTCTGAAAAGCAAAACCAAAAACCCTGATGTTGCCAGCTTAAAGAGAGGTGAGACAGCAATCTTGGAATGGATTCCTCTACTGAACTGCGGCTGCTACAGCCGAGCCCCTCAGAGCTGTGAATACTGTGCTCTCAAGCCGGAAAGAATTTAGCCAAACTGTTTGACTTCACTTGTGTCAACAACATCGTGGCCAGCTCTGGAAGCTGGATAACCCTCTACTCAATGGGTACAGAATTACACAACCTCCAGCTTCTTTGTAGCAAATGACAATTTGGCTCTACAACCAGGTTGATAATATGTAAACTATCCAGGATTGTGCATCCTGCTCCAGTCAGGGCAGCTTGGAGTCAGGGAAACAAGTTTTGTAATAATTCTTAGGTTTCCTGTGTGGAAAGACCTGCTTTGAATCTCAGCTGCCACACTTAACCCAGTTTTATGACTTGGGGCTAAAACTTAGTCACTCATGAGCTTTGTTTTCTGATTTGTGGCTGGGAATGATTATTCCTACCTCCCAGGAGGCTGAGCAGAGGAAGGGAGGTGATGTATGTGAAAGCTTAGAACAGAGTTTGACAACTGGCAGGAGCAATGTGTTACTTCCCACCTCTGGTGGAGACCCAGTCTCTCGGAGAACCCAGTGCGCCATGCCTATATCTGAACATAGCTACTGGCAGTAATACCAGTAATACGTGCAGCCCAATTTCTTCACGGAGCATGTGTCCAGCCCACAGGGTTTTCTGCCAAGTGGTGGAGGCCTTTGGAGAGAGGATTAACGCAACCCCTGCCTTCAGGAAGCAACATTCCTGAATGGCCTTCCACCCATTAGAACAGTTCAAACTGTTATTAGTTTTAAATAGACAGTGATCACATCTGCTTTCTTAAATGATCATACCTCCCAAATTTCTAAATATAAATTTAAACCATGATCACCCTACACACATACACAGAGTCCTTGAATCAGAAGAGTGATTTTCTCTACCAGTCACAGCTTTTCCCCAACTTTTTATTTTGAAAATTTTCAAACATAGAGAAGAGTTAGAAGTAGTGCCACGAACACCATATGCTGTTTACTTAGATTTATGAGTAGAATTTCACTGCGTTTGTTATCTTTCGTTCTGCTTTTTAATTCTTAACTTTTTGCTGAACCATTTAAGAATTATAGACACTGTGACACTTCATCCCCAAATACTCCCGTATGTATTTATTTCCTAAGAAGAAGGACATGCCTCCCACATAACCATAGAATTAAGTATCTCACTCAGGAAATTTAACATAAATGCACTAGTATTATCTGATATACAGTCCATATTCAAATAGTCCCAATTATCCCAATAGTATCCTCCTTAGGGTTAAAAATCTAGACTTCAAAAAGGAAAAAAAAATCATACGTTGCATTTAATTGTCATGTCTCATCCAGTCTTTCTGAAATTTAGCCCTTCCCCCTTTGGGGCTAAAGCTGTTGTTTTCCTCTTAATTTTTATTTCCATAATGAGCCTCAAAAGTAAATGCAAGCCCCAGTAATTTTTCATCTTCATTTTTGGTCCCTGTACTTTTTTGAAAAGATGGCCTGAGGGCATCTCAGTGGCTCAGTCGGTTAAGCATCTGACTCAGGTCATGATCTCACAGTTCATGAGTTTAGGTTTGAGCCCCACATGGGGCTCTGCACTCACAGCACAGGGCCTGCTTGGGATTTTCTCTCCATCTCTCTCTGCCCCTCCCCTGCTCACTCTCTCTCTCTCAAAATAAATAAATAAACATTTAAAAAAATACATAAAAGGTGGCTTGTACTGAAAATAATCCCACTATTTTTCAGTTCTTAGCTTTTTCAGTTCTTAGCATATTTAAACAGAATAATAAATGTTAGCATCTACAGAATGACAGGTGTGAAGAGGGAAGGGATGGGGCATTCAGGTTGGGGCATGTTCAAGTTAAAGTAATGATAGAACATTCAGGTGACAAGCCCAATAGGTTATGATTGGAGATGGGAACCTGATTCTCTTCCCTTTTTTTTTTTTTTATGTTTGTTTATTTTTGAGAGAGAGAGACAGAACACAAGTGGGGGAGGGGCAGAGAGAGGGGGAGACCCAGAATCCGAAGCAGGCTTCAGGTTCTGAGCTGTCAGCACAGAGCCTGACACAGGGCTCGAGCTCACGAACCATGAGATCATGACCTGAGCTGAAGTTGGATGCTTAACCCACTGAGCCACCCAGGCACCCCTGATTCTCTTCCTATGTAAGGTAATGAAAGTCACTTACAGAGAAGTGAAGGGGAAGCCACAGAATGGGTGACTTTCACAGGTGGGGGGGGACTATTCTGGGGGAGGCTGGTCTGAAACTTGGGGAGATTTCTAGGCCAGAGGAGAAGGAGCAGGGTCTGCTGGACACCCAGAGAACCAGGGGAATGGTGTGCAGAGGGAATGAGGAAGAAGCAATGAATCCCACCCCTGAGCTGCTTATGGTTTTTATTTTATTTTATTTTATTTTATTTTATTTTATTTTATTTTATTTTATTTTTTATTTATTTAGTTTATTTTTTTTAGGGAGAGAGGGAAAGCACAAGAGGGGGAGAGGGCAGAGGAAGAGCGAGAAAGAGAGAGAGAGAATCCCAGGCAGGATCCACACTCAGTGCAGAGCCTGATTTGGGGCTTGATTCCACAAACCGTGAGATCATGACCTAAGGCAAAGTCAATAGTCAGACCCTCAACAGACTGAGCCACTCAGGCGCCCCTACTTATGGTTTTTAATTCAAGGTGCAAATTAATTCTCAACACTAGGCTAGGAGAGGGGCCCTGGGACACAGAGCTATGCCAGCTGGAGTCAGATCAGGTACCCTTCTGGAGAAATGGGAGAGGTTAGCCTAGACCTGCAAAGCCTCAGATCTCCTGAGGCAAAACTCCTGTAGGTAAGGAAACCAGAAAAAGAAACAAGAATAATCAGGAAGAGAAGTTAAAGAGGAGACTGGGAAGGGACAGGCTGGGGGACAAAAGCCAATTCAGTTGGGATGGCCAGAGAACAAATGGAAAGAATCTGTGTCCTTGACAACATTGAGCCACCAAATTAACCAACTCCAGAACCGCCCCACCTCTGGACTTCTCGTTATGTAAAATAATACATTTCTGTACTGTTAAAAAACAAGAGGTAACCAAAATTGATGGATTAAGAAACTCCGCAAAGAGCATTTTTACCGTGAAGTCTTAAGAACCAGGAGAATGAAGTAAAAATATCAAATAGGGGAACATAAAATGGTCACAACGACTGCAGCAAATCCACTCAGCTTATGAACCAGATCTTATACATATGATTACATTTAAAAGTTTATGAAGGACAAGCCTACGAGGCAGTAATTCAGTGATTTTTATTTTTTATTTCTTATTTTTTAAAGATTTTTATTTTTATTTTTTTATTTAAAAAAAAATTTTTTTTCAACGTTTATTTATTTTTGGGACAGAGAGAGACAGAGCATGAACGGGCGAGGGGCAGAGAGAGAGGGAGACACAGAATCGGAAACAGGCTCCAGGCTCTGAGCCATCAGCCCAGAGCCCGACGCGGGGCTCGAACTCACGGACCGCGAGATTGTGACCTGGCTGAAGTCGGACGCTTAACCGACTGCGCCACCCAGGCGCCCCTAAAGATTTTTATTTTTAAATAATGTTTACACCCAACATGGGGCTCAAACACACAACCCCAAGGTCAAGAGTCACATGCCCCAGCAACTGAGCCAGCCAGGTGCCCCTCAGTGATTTTTAAAGGATCACGAGGGGCGCCTGGGCTGGCCCAGTTGGTTAAACATCTGACTCTTGGTTTTGGCCCAGGTCATGATCTCGTGGTTCATGGGTTCGAACCCTTCATCAGTCTCTTTGCTGACAGTGCAGAGCCTGCTGGGGATTCTCTCTCTCTCTCCCTCTCTCTGCCCTTCCCCCTCTTGCTTGGGTGCGCATGCACTCGTGCTCTCTCTCTCTCTCAAAGTAAATAAACTTTAAAAAAAATATATCAGAAAAGGCAGGCAAAAGGAAAATCTGCTGTATAGGCCCTCAGTTTCTTAAGACAAAATATATGAATATATGTATACACATATGTATATGTACATATACATGTGTGTATTGTATATAAATCTACGTATATGTGTGCACACATACACATACATGTATGTGTACTATAATATATATGTATTTATGCACAAAATTTGCCCTGCACAGGAGGCACTGAAGAAAACATAAGCAGTTCTGATTTTTGAGGTGAAAGCGAAATCAGGGTACTGATTGCTGAAGGTTGAAAAAAAGCTGAAGGTGCCCTTGCCACCTACCAAGGGGATTTTTGCCAGAATAACTGGAATAAATAGAGCTTTCACAATGCACCAATTTTAATAAGGTTTCAAAGCAGTGTGAGTAATGGAGGGGGAAGTGTCGTGACACTGTTCCCATTGTCGTGCTTCTCTGCGGTAAACTCTTCTCAGCTGATACTGAATCATCAGGGGAGGTTATTAAACCCTTTTCATGTCTAACAGTTAACCCCAGAGTACTTCAATTTACTGGTACAAGTTTGACTTTAGAGTTGTTTCCAGGACCACGAATGAATTTAACAGGCTCTAGTTTACACATGTAACCCTAAAATTTTTAAACTTATTTCCTTCAACTTATGAAGATAGTCTGTGCTGGAGTAATGGAGAAGAAAGGGAGAGGCATATTTTCACCCCTTTCACCCTCAAATTAGTGGTACAGCTGTTTAAATGAAGCATCCACAGTTCCTTTAGAGACTAGTAGCAGTGACTAGTTCTTTCTTGTCCCTCAGACCCTCTAACCTCCAGGCGTGGTGCTCCTCGGGATTCGAACAGCTGCACATTTCCAACATAGTATTCCCTACATGGTGTCAAATGACTGGGAATGAAGTTTTGGTGACTGGATGATTTATTCACTTAGTCATCGTTGTTCCATCAGGGGAAACAATAAGAGGCTTTTGTTTGTGTTTCTGTGTGTAGGGTGTGAGGGATGAAGAGAAGAAAATAGCCATATAATGAAATCTTGGTCCTCTTTTTTCCTCTCTCAAAAGAGGTCTTTATCTTCAAATTACTATAAATGTATCATAAATATATCATAAAAAAGTACTGCACTGTGTCTCTTCCTATAGTATGTTTTCATATTTTCCTGGAAAGATTCTTTTTTCCTTTTCTGTTAAAAAAGTAATGCATGAAGATGTTCTAATCATAAAACATTCAAACATAACAAAAGTATACAGAATGAAAAACAAAGGTCTCCCTTCATTGCCTCTGCCCAACCCCCTCTCCTACCATTCTGCCCCTACAAAAAAGTTCTTTTTTTTTTTTTTTTTTTAATTCTATTACCCCAGTTTGGGGCACTTTCAGAACAGATGGCATATTGCAAGCAACAGGCAAATACAAGCAATCAGAAATCACTGAAAATGAACCTCACTGTGGAACACATTCCCAAAAAGTGCCAGGAAAAGTCATGGCAGAGTGACTGAGTACAGATCAGGGAGCTCTCCGGAAAAACAGGCACACAGAGCCAGAAACATCTGGGTTTGCTTCTATCCTGCCACTAGTTAGCTGGATGTCCTTGAGCAACTTCTGTTTACCCAGGTAGGCATGTCAGCAGGAGCGTGAAATGAGATTGCCGTGTAAAACACCTAGCCAGTGCCTGACGAGTGCTAAGTCTTTGGCAAATATTAGTTTTCTTCCCACGTCCAGAGGATCTTTGCTGTATCTAAAACGCACATTGGTTTATTTCTGCTGAGGTTCTAGTTATGTCTGCACGTTTACAGGGAAAGTTATAATCCTATTCTGCATGCTGCTTATAAAAAGATGAAAAAGAGCGCACTTTGCTCTCCTGCCAAGTTGCTCAAAGCACATTACAAGTTCTTTAAAGGCTGATGTAGAAATAGATCTGCATTGCATTTGGGTTCAGGCAATGTATGTGGATTCAGGCAAGAGCATTCAGGATTAAGAAATCCTGACAATCATGCGTGTGTTATTTCCTGAAATCCTGTATCATTAAGTGACTGATTCAAAGAAGTTGACTAGTGGGGCAACACTGATACAAGAACTTTGGGTTATTTTTTAATTATTCATGTAATATTAACATGACTGTTTGGGAGTTCAGAAGTTTCGGGTTTGTCACCAAGAAAACTACTCTGCAATCATCCAAGAGGCAAGCTCATAATAAGGTGAAAATATCTTTCAGGAGGAAAAAGATTAAGGCTTCTGGATTGATCCACAAGCATTTTTTGCAGTCTATGAAGCCTGGAGTGCCCTCTACTGGTTACCTTCCAGAGAGCCAGGCAGCTAATGGTTCATGAGAGGACTCAAATTTTTGAAACACTTTAAATATAACCCTTTCTCTCTGTAACTTTTCTAGTGAGTGACATTTTTCTGAAGGCTTATCCTCTGAAAGAGAGAGCAATAACTTTTTTTTTTTTGGAACCAACTTGATTCCTTAATCAGAAGTGTGTCTGAGATATCATTTACATGTGATCAATTGTCTGTTAACATCCTAATTTCTAATCAACATGTCAGAAGAATAACTAAATGGAATAAAGTGACCCCAAAATATTTAACTGGATTTTATATTTTAAAAAAATATATTTTTGTAAGGTACACAGTTTCTAATGTACACTAGTCTGTCCATACTGGTTTTTCAACTTCTTGCAAGTCTGTAATTATTTCAAGATAAGAAGTTGAAAAAAATCTAGTGACGACTTTGCAGCTTTAAATCATTTAAATTTTTTTATGAACTTATTGAACCATAAAAGAAAGAAAATGTCAATGACAGAGATAGAAAAATATGCATCATTTGAAATTTGTAGTCTCTACTATTTTTCTTCCCTGCTTCACTCCCTTTGCCAGTAGCCAATAACCCTTCCTGATGTCTTGAAGGGCTTGCAAGGGTCCAGTAAAAACAGGTATGCCCACACTCACTGGCCATCAGAGCTAACTGGACTTCTAATGTGAACTGGCTCACTGCTTTCCATTCATGTGTTGAAAAGCAGAATCTTTGGAGTGCCTGGGTGGCTCAGTCGGTTAAGCGTCCAACTTCAGCTCAGGTCATGATCTCACACTCTGAGTTCGAGCCCCATGTCAGGCCCTGTGCTGACAGCTCAGAGCCTGGAGCCTGCTTTCAGATTCTGTGTCTCCCTCTCTTTCTGCCCCTTCCCTGCTCATGCTCTGTCTCTCTCTGTCTCAAAAAAACCCCAAAAACCAAAAACCAAAAAACACACACATTAGAAAAGCAGAATCCTTATCTTCTGGTGCAGTGTAACCTAGAATTCATCCACTTTTCATTTATCCATGCATTCATTTATTCCCCAGTTATTAAGCACCTATTCTGTGCCATACACTGTCTATATGTCATGAGTATATGTCACTTCTACAAGATGAGGGTCCCAATGTAATCACATTCCTTTTAATGTTAAAACTAAATAAGTCTACTGCATGCACACACATATGCATACCAATCCCAGGAATGTGTCTTTTTTTTTTCCTTCACCAGAATTCCTCTCTGTAATAAATCCACGAACTCCAGAAGGCAGACTCAGCCCTGGGACCCAGTCCTTCTCTTACTTGGCTACTGCTCTCTGTTGGGAGTGTGGGGACTCAGATTTGGACTAGTTTATATTGCCCCCCAGCATTTCCCTGGATTGTTCCCCACTCCAGATATTTTCAATGAGTCCTAGAAGAGGGAAGGACAATGTCCCTCCCTCCCAGTTTAATGCACACAAAGGGCAGATATTCCAAACTGCTCTTTACACACACACACGCGCGCGTGCACACACACACACACACACACACACACACACCCCAAAGCCACCTTTCCTTAGAGAACTGTCAGCTGGAACACCCCATCTTGCATCCATGACTTCAGAAGTCTCTAAAACAAAGTAGCCTATCTTTGAGTCCTTGATCTGGAATCCTCAGTCACATTCTTGGTTATTTTGTTCAATATAAAGCAGACAACAGAGCTGTCCCGGTTGAAGTAGGGATGGGGCTCTGTCTCCTTCCTTCTGTCCTTTCTCTGTATCTTTCCCCTCCCAGGTCGGTGGACATTGAGGTGCCACTGTGGAACTGTGGCATTTTGTGAAATACAGATTGAAAGCCACTCATCTATTTTAAAATTCTTATTTTACAGATGAAAAAAATGAGGCCCAAAGTGCAGTAAACTGCTGGTCTGGAATTCAAGCTGAGATCTCCTGGTTTCACACCCTTTGCTTTTTTGGTGGTGTTATGTTGTTTCTCTTTTATCTATGTGAAGATTTATTTGTTTTGTGTCTCATTCCCTCCAAGCCCAAACTTAGGTAATTATACCTTGAAAAGCAATCTCATAAGCTAATTTATAATTGGATGTTTATGGCCAATAATAGCTTGGCAAATTGCTTCTCTCAAGTGTATCTGTCTAAGTCCCAGGAGGAAACAGATGGCACACTCAAATTAGGATAATCAAATGGGTTTAATAAAGGTCCCATTTACACAAGTGTGTACAGTGTGTAGGGAGACCACCAAGGATAACAGTATCAGAGCTAATCCTGTCCGTTGGCCTGGAAGGACGAAGGGAGGGAGCACACTCTTCAGAGAGACGTGGAGCCTGCCAGAGAGAGGAATGTGTCATTTGGTCAAGGGACTAGGCAGCCCAAGGTGACCTTTCGGGGATGAGGTTGGGCAATTATAACATCACCTTCTCTGTCTTCTCTTTCTCTAATCTCTGCTAGAGATCTTCTTGGTTGAACCCAACTGGAAGTCAAAAACATTGAACATATGGGTTAGTCACTCTACAGAGCAGGGTGAAGAAGAGTGAAGAGTAGATCTGGAGGCCAAATGGAAAATATCCTTTTACAAAGGTATACAATTCCACAAGTTATCAGAGCTGGGGACCAAGATTCTAGAAGGAAAAAACAAACAAACAAAAACACAGAAATCATTTTAGTCTCTACCTTTCCGGCCACAGCCAATCAGTCACTTAATGGAGGCAGTCCTGGGGCACCTGGCTGTCTCAGTCAGTATAGAGCATGTTACTCTAGATCTCAGGCCTATGAGTTAGAGCCCCATGTTGGGCTTGGAGTCTACTTAAATTAAAAAAAAATTTTTTTAATGAAAATATAATGGAGGAAGTTCTCTCTTTTTTTTTATTTTTATTAAAAAAAATTTTTTTTTAACGTTTATTTACTTTTGAGACAGAGAGAGACAGAGCATGAACAGGGGAGGGGCAGAGAGAGAGAGGGAGACACAGAATCTGAAACAGGCTCCAGGCTCTGAGCTGTCAGCACAGAGCCTGATGCGGGGCTCGAACCCACGGACTGTGAGATCATGACCTGAGCCGAAGTCAGACGCTTAACCAACCAAGCCACCCAGGCGCCCCTGAAGTTCTCTCTTTTATAAACACTTCTTGATCCATTTCTCTAACATCCAGCTTGATTACTACGCATTTAGTTTTGGTCCCTACCACATCATAGCTGGATAGGGCGATAGCTTCCTAACTAGTATCCTGCCTTTAATTCCCCAACTTCCACACCACAGGTGGGATTATTATTATTTTCTAATGTTTATTTGTTTTTGAGAGAGAGAGAGAGGGACAGAGAGACAGAGTGCAAGCAGGGGAGGACAGAGAGAGAGAGAGAGAGGGAGACACAGAATCCAAAACAGGCTCCAGGTTCTGAGCTACCTGCACAGAGCCCGACATGGGGCTCAAACTCACTAATGGTGAAATCATGACCTGAGTTGAAGTCAGACGCTTAACCGACAGAGCCACCCAGGTGCCACAGGTTTTTAAAATATTTTTAAGATGCAAGTCTGACCATGTAGTTTTCTGCTTAATACCCTTCAATGACTTAACATCACCTCAGTACATTTGATATCAGTAATAATTTATCCTAAAATGTAGGGGCTTAAAACAACAATAATCATGTATTCTCTCTCATTGTATGCGTCAGGAATTTGGAAAGGGCTTGGCCGGGAAGTTCTTTCTTGGAGCCTTTCATGAGGACACAATCAGATTTTGTCTGGGGCTGCAGTTATCAGAGGAAAGGATCCCTGGGGGCCATCTTGGAGACTGGCTATTTACACATACCTAGGATAATGTCTAATTCTAAAGTGTCCTATAGGGCCATTTACCCTTGTCATCAGGAATAAGGACCTGCCATGGCCATGTTCTACTACCTCTCAAGTTTGCTATTTTAGAAGAGGTATTTTTTTCATTTTTATTTTTTGAAGTTTATTCATTTTTGAGAGAGAGAGAGAGACAGACTCTGAAGCCAGCTCCAGGTACTGAGCTATCAGCACAGAGCCTGACTCGGGGCTGGTACCCACGAACTGTGAGATCATGACTTGAGCTCTAGTCAGATGCTTAACTGACTGAGCCACCTAGGGGCCCTGGAAGTATGAGGTATTTCTTAACTGATTCACCTACTTCTAAGGCCCAGGATTAGAGGTATGGGCTCTGTTTAACTCATTTATTTTAATTTTCTTGGGGAAACTGGGTTAGTGCTGCTTAAAAATAAAGCATTCTCGGAGTACCTGGCTGGCTCTGTCAATGGAGCATGCGACTCTTGATCTCAGGGCTGTGAGTTCAAGCCTCACACTGGGAGTGGCAATTACTTTACAAAAATTAAATTAATTTTAAAAATAAAGCATTCTTTGGTAAGCATTATTGACAAATACAAAATTATCTCTAAGTCATGTATATAAAACAGAATACATTAAACTAAACAGGTATATTCAGAACAACATAATATACTTAACATATTTAATTAGTTTAATTTATTTAATATATTGGATAATTTAAATATACTCAATACTTAAACCCAAAATTCTGTTAATAAAATTAAATTTACCAAATATTTCTCATCTGCTGTCTTTTCCTAAGACAAGAAAATCATAACACTTTTCTTTATCTCCTTCTATAGCAGTTCCCAGCCCAATTCTTGGTATAAAGTAGATGGTCATTAAATATTTGTTGAATTAAATTGAGTAATACCAAGAATAAATAATGATAATCCCCAGCCTTTTCTTTAAAGTTCCTTCTGAATTTCTGCAGAGTAGTAGACAGTACTGTGTTCTAAGCACTCTGCTAAGCACTTTATATGCATTATCTCATTAATCTTCACACCAATCTTATGAGGGTGGTACTTTATTTTACCCATTTTACAGAGGAGAAAACTGAGGTTTAAAAAAGTTGGCCTCGGGGAGCCTGGGTGGCTCAGTCGGTTGAGCTTCCGACTTCAGCTCAGGGCATGGTCTCGCAGTTTGTGAGTTTGAGCCCTGCGTCAGGCTCTGTGCTGACAGCTCAGAGCCTGGAGCCTGCTTCAGATTCTGTATCTCTCTCTCTCTCCCCCTCCCCTGCTCATGCTCTGCCTCTTTCTGTCTCTCAAAAATAAATAAATATTTTAAAATATTAAAAAAAAAAGTTGGCCTCTACTGTTCATATCCTCTCTAATTCTTCATATTCCATAGTTTGAGTCCAGAAAAAGATATTCAGTTAACTTTATGCCCTGTTATGAATATACTGATTTTATGGTTTCTATTTGAAAGACTACTGGGCATGTATTTAGCAACAATGTTATTGAAATAGCTTTCTCTTCTGGATGTAGAGTATGCTGTATAAGACCAAAACAGAAAGTACAATATTCCTTGCTTCTAATATACAGTTTTATTTTTCTATTTAAAGTTTTGAAATCAATTAATGTAATCCCTATCAAAATACCAACAGCATTTTTCACAGAACTAGGACAAATAATTTTAAAATTTGTATGGAACCACAAAAGATCCCAAATAGCCAAAGCAATCTTGAGAAAGAACAAAACTAGAAGTATCACAATCCCAGATATCAAGATATACTTACAAAGCTATAATAATCAAAACAGTATGGTAATGGCATAAAAATAGACACAGAGGGGTACCTAGGTGGCTCAGTCTGTTGAGCATCCAACTTTTGATTTCATCTCAGGTCATGATCTCAGAGTTAGTGAGTTCAAGCCCCATTCTCTCTCTCTCCCTCTCTCTCTGCCCCTCCCCTGCTCACTCTCTCTCTCTCTCTCTCAAAATCAATAAATAAACTTAAAAAAAATAGACACATAAATCAATGGAACAGAACAGAGAGCCTAGAAATAAAGCCACATTTACATGGCCAATTAATCTTCCACAAAGGAGGAAAGAATATTCAATGGGAAAAAGATGCTGTCTTCAACAAATGACGCTGGAAAAACTGGACAGCTACATGCAAAACAATGAAGCTGGACCACTTTCTTACACCATACACAGAAATAAACTCAAAATAAATTAAAGACCTAAATGTGAGACCTGAAACCTGAGACATAAAAATCCTGAAAGAGAAGACAGGCACTAACTTCTCTGACATAGGCCATAGAACATTTTTCTAGATATATATCCTGAGGCAAGGGAAATAAGAGCAAAAATAAGCTGTTGGGATCACATCAAAATAAAAAGCTTCTGCACTGTGCAGGAAACAATCAACAAAACTAGAAGACATCTTACTGAAAGGGGGAAGATATTTGCAAATGACATATCCAGTAGAGGGTTATTGTCCAAAATATATAAAGAACTTACAAGGGCCACCTGGGTGGCTCAGTTGGTTAAGCATCCCAACTCTTGGTTTGGCTCAGGTCATGATCTCGAGGTTGTGAGATCAAGCCCCATATCATGCTCTGTGCTGAGCGAAGAGCCTGCTTTGGATTCTTTCTCCCCCCCCCCCCCCGACTCTCCGCACCCTACTCAATAAATAAAAATAAACTTCAAGTAAAAAAGAACTTACACAGCTCAACACCAGAAAACCAAATAATCTAATTAAAAAAGACATGAACAGACATTTTTCCAAAGAGGACACCCAGATGGCCAACAGACATATGCAAAAATACTCAACAACACTCATCATTAGGGAAATACAAATCAAAATTAAATATCACCTCACACCTGTCAGAATGGCCAAAATCAAAAACACAAGAAACAACAAATGGTGGTGAGGATGTGGAGAAAAAGGAACCCTTGTGCACTATTGGAGGGAATGCAAACTGGGATGGCCACTGTGGAAAACAGTATGGAGTTTCCTCAAAAAACTGAAAATAGAACTACCACATGATCCAGTAATCCCACTACTAGTTATTTACCCAAAGAATAAGAAAACACTAATTAGGTTGTTTTTTTTTTTTTTTTTTTAGAAAACACTGATTTGAAAAGATATATGCACACCTAATGTTCATTGCAGCATTATTTACAATAGCCAAACCACAGAAGCAACCCAAGTGCCCATTAATAGATGAATGGATAAAAAGGAATGAAATCTTGTCATTTGCAACAACATGGATAGAGCCAGAATGTGTTATACTAAGTGAAATAAGTCAGTCAGAGAAAGGCAAATACTGTATGATTTCACTCACATGTAGATTTAAGAAACAAAAGAAAAGAACAAAGAAAAAAAGAGACCAAAAAGCAAACTTTTTAAAAAAAAGTTTATTTTTCAGAGAGAGAGAGAGAGAATGCCCAGGGGAGGGGCAGAGAGAGCACACAAGCAGGGGAGGGGCAGAGAGAGAATCCCAAGCAAGCTCCACGATGTCAGTGCAGAGCCCCACATGGGGCTCAATCCCACAGAATTGTGAGATCGTGACCTGAGCCCAAACCAAGACTTGGACACTCAACTGACTCAGCCACCCAGCCTCCCCCAAAAAACAAACTCTTAACTATAGAGAACAAACTGATGGTTGCCAGAAGAGAGGTCAGTAGGGAGATGGGTGGAATAGGTGAAGGAGATTAAGAGTACACTTCTTATAATGAGCACTGAGTAATGTATAGAATTGTTGAATCACTACATTGTACACTTGAACCTAAGATAACATGGTGTGTTAACTATACTGGAATTGAAAAAATTTTTAAACAAGTTTATTTATTTATTTTGAGAGATAGAGCAAGCAGGAGAGGGGCAGAGAGAGAGGGAAAGAGAATCTCAAACAGGCTCCACGCTGTCAGCACAAAGCCCAGTGTGGGGCTCTAACTCACGAACCATGAGATCATGACCTGAGTCAAAACCAAGAGTGAGACATAACCAACTGAGCCACCCAGGTACCCCTAAAAAAAAATTTTTTTTAAATTAAAACCAAGCCATCAAAGCGGTGTAGTATGTGAAAATAAATAAACTTTTTTAAAAAATAAAGTTTTTAGCGGTGTCTGGATGGTTCAGTAAGTTAAGCATCTGACTCTTAATTTTGGCTCGGGTCATGATTTCACAATTTGTGGGATCAAGCCCTGCTCTGGACTCTGCACTGACAGCATGGAGCCTGCTTGAGATTCTCCCTCTCCCTCTCCTTCTGCCTCTCTCTCTCTCTCTTTTTCTCTCTCTCTGAAAACAATAAATAAACTTAAAAAAAAGAATATAAAAAATAAAGTTTTGAGATCAGGATATAGTTTATTGTTGGTGTCAAAATTTAATACACTGCCTTGTCTCCCCAAAATGCTATCGGTATATCTTGGAATTGCAGAAATACATTATGTCAAAGATGTCTCTTGCTTCTGTGTGGTCTGTTAAAGAATGTGATGACTGTGACAATACATACGCTTCATAAACAGGCTGACATCCTGTTGTCTTCCAAGAACTTCCTGGCTTTCTGCCATGCATATACATTTGCAAAATGCATCTGCAGAGTTAAGCATTTTTCAAGTTGAAAGCTTAAAGCACTTTAGAGACTCTGGTTTCTATTCTGTGGTAAACGGGTATAATATGCGATCTCTTACATGTTAAAGAAAGGACCATTGATTTCCCTGGAAAAGCATTTTTTCACTTCATATAATGATTTAAGTGTATTCACTTCAGGGTTATTGTCATTATGCTCATCATCATCATCACCAACACCATCATTACCATGTACGTATAGTGAGGGGAAAAAATTTCAATACACAAATGTTCTTTCTAGAGTTAAAACAGCTATAGTTTAGGAGCACATTTTTGCTTTTTTTCTTCTTTTTTTTCCCCCCAAGTTTTTACTTCAATTCCAGTTAGTTAACATACAGTGCAGTATTAGTTTTAGGTTTAGAAATTAGTGATTCGTCATTTACATACAACACCCAATGCTCATCACAAGTGCCCTCCTTACTATCCATCACTCATTTAGTCCATCCCCTGCCCACCTCCCCTCTAGCAACCCTCAGTTTGTTCTCTATAGTTAAGGGCCTGTTGTATGGTTCTTCCCTCTTTCTTTTCCCCATATATTCATCTGTTTTGTTTCTTAAATTCCACTTTTGAGTGAAATCATATGGTATTTGTTTTTCTCTGACTGACTTATTTTGCTTGGCATAATACTCTCTAACTCCACCCACATCATTGCAAATGGAAAGATTACATTCTTTTTGATCTCTGAGTAATATTCCATTGTGTATATGTACTACATCTTCTTTATCCCTTCATCACTCAAGGGACATTTGGGCTCTTTCCATAATTTCGCTATTGTTGATAATGCGGCTATAAACATCAGGGGGCGTGTATCCCTTCGAATCAGTATTTTTGTATCCTAGGTAAATACCTAGTAGTGCAGTTGCTAGATGGTAGGGTAGTTCTGTTTGCAACTTTTTGAGGAACCTAGGAACACATTTTTAAATTAATTATGAAGATAAGACTCTGGGGAATAACTTGGATGGCCTAGAGTTAGTAAGAGAAAGAGAGCTAAACTGCTCTATAAGAAATGAACAAGGATTTGGGGGATTAAGGACAAATAAGTTAGGGAAGAATGAAGGCTAAAAGCAAGATGAGGGGGCATTGGCATTGAAATCTGGCCCACTTTCTGTGTCAAGCTGTGAATTGCTAGGCCTGCTGCAGAAAGGCTGCTTTTTTTTCTCAATGTGCATATGGATGCCATATGGGCCAGCAGTGACCCCAAGAGGGACCCAGCGTAATGCCAAGAGACTACAACCTGTAAGGAAGAGATACAGAGTGATTTCTCCATAAGAAAGAATGGAACAGGGATTTTTAAGTTCAGAAAGGTTAAAATCCAATTTAGGTCATTCTGCCCTAGAATATCATCTCCTCCATGACTCTCTTCCTTTGATAATATCTGTTCACGTACATTGTAGATGAGTGGTGCTTCAGAGAGAAGAGATTGGGGCAGTTTCTAGTGAGGGGGCGAGGTGAGGAAAAGACAGAAGAAACACTGAGGGGCTATAGTGTTGCTGGAAGCAAGACTTCAACCAGAGGACACCAAGGGGAGACTAGGCTCCAGAGAATCTTCAGAGACATTGGGGATGAGTATTTGAACTAAATGCAATTTGAATTTCAAAGAGCTTCAGGACATCCATGCAGCTGACACTTATATACATATAAATATCACTTAAGATCATTTGAGTTTTCAACAAACGGTGCTGGAACAACTAGACATCTTCATGCAAAAAGATTAATCTTTATACACTTCACAAAAATAACTCAAAATGGATCATAGACCTACATGTAATATATAAAACTATAACATAGGAGAAAACCCAAATGACCTTGAATCTGCTAATGACTTTTTAGATACAACACCAACGGCACGATCCGTGAAAGAAAAAATTGGTAAGTTGGACTTCATTGAAGTTAAATTTTTCTGCTCTATGAAAGGTACTGTCAAGACAGTGAAAAGACAAGCCCCAGACTAAGGGAAACTATTTGTAGAAGACATATCTCTAAAAAAAGCCCGTTATCCAAAATATGCAAAGAACACTTAAAACTCAACAATAAGAGAACAAACAACCTGATCAAAACTGAGCCAAAGACTTTAACAGATACCTCACTGAAGAAGATCTATAGATGGCATATGATCTGCATGCTCCACATCGTATGTCATCGGGGGAATGCAAAATTAAAAACAACAATGAGGGGCACCTGGGTGGCTCAGTCGGCTAAGTGTCCAACTCTTGATCTCAGCTTACGTACTGATCAAAGGGTCATGAGTTGAAGCCCTGTGTTGGGCTCCAGGCTGGGCATGAAGACTACTTAAAAAACAGAAACGAAAACAACAATGAGATATCACTACAGATCTATTAGAATGGCCCAAATCCAGAACATTTACAACACCAAATAGTGGCAAGGATATGGAGCAAAAGGAACTCCCATTCATTGCTGGTTGGAATGCCACTTTAGAAGACAGTCTGGCAGTTTCTCACAACACTAAACATACTCTTGCCATACGATTCAGCAGCCGTGCTCCTTGGTATTTAGCCAAAGGAATTGAAAACTATGCACACACAAAAAACCTACACACAGATATTTATAGTCGCTTGTTCATAATTGCCAAAACCTGGAAGTGACCAAGACACCCTGCAGTGGGTAAATGGATAAACCGTGAAACATCTAGGCACTGGAGTAGCAAGCTGTGAAAAGACATGGAGGAACTCTTAAGTGTGTATTACTAGATGAAAGGAGCCAATCTGAAATGGCACATACTGTATGATTCCATCTACATGACATTCTTGGAAAGGCAATACTATAGAGACAGGAAAAAGATCAGTGGTTGCCAGGGGTTGGGGGCAGTGAGGAGGTAGATAGGTGGAGCACAAACTTTTAGGGCAGTGAAACTACTCTGTATGATACCATAATGGGGATACTTGTCATTATATATTTGTTCAAACCCATAGCATGTACAACACAAAAAATGAACCCTACCGTACATTATGGACCCTGTGTGGTAATAATGTGGCAATGCAGGTTCATCAGCTGTACCAAATGTACCACTCTGGTTTGGGATGTTGCTAATGTGGGAGACTATGTGGGGGCAGGGAGTATATGGAGAATCTCTGTACCTTCACTCAACTTTGTTATAAACCTAAGACTGCTCTAAAAAGTAGTCTCTTTAAAAAAAAAATCACTTGAGGAAGTGAGGTCTGAGAGGTTAATGAATTTGTTCAGGGAAAAATAGCCCATCTGTGACTGAAATATGGTTGCTAGGACTTCTGCTTTCTGCCATGATGAAGTAAGAGGAACCAAATTTGCTGACTGCCTTAAACATTTTTTAAACTGGGCAAAATATTTGAAACAACAGTTTCAGACATTCGACAATAGGCAGCAGAGAAAAGCCATCTCTGAAGGGAAATGAAAAAGATGAGGTCTATGGTCATCCTAGCTCACTGCCTGGAAACTTTCCAGGCAGTGGCACAGAAAGGGGGAAACTAGGTGGAGCCCTGCAGTCTTCCTGAGTTAAGGAGACAGAGTTGAGAATTTGAGAACACTGGGGTGGCTAGAATTTTCAAGGCAGAGGCCCCAGAGAGACTGGCTGAAGAGAAAGAGAAAGCTCCAAAGATCTGAAGATAGTTACCATCAAATCTTCAGCTGAGTACTGATAAGTTCATGTGAGGAAATTATTATTATCGTACAATTTGGGAGGTCAGAGGTGAAAAGAATTCTCATGGCACTAAAATCAAGGTGTCAGCAGGGCGGTAGTCCTTCTGGAGGCTCTAGGGAAGAATCTGTTTCCTTGCCTTTTCCAGCTGCTAAAGGCTGGCTACATTCCTTGGCTCATGGCCCACTTACATCTTCAGAGCCAGCGATATTGGGCCGAGTCTTTCTCACACTGCCACCTCTCTAGTTCTCCTCTTCTGCTTCTGTCTTTCACCTACAAGAACGCTTGTGATTATCCTGGGCCCACCTAATATAATTCAGGATAATCTCCAGCATCTCGAGGCCAACTGATTAACAAACTAATTCCATCTGCAAATGAAATTCCCCTTTGCCTTGTAAGGTGATGCATTCGCAAGTTCTAGGGATTAGGACACAGATCTCTTTGGAGTCTGTCACTCCGCCTATGACACCATGTAGACTACTTGGAATTGTGCCACTGCAGTGCCATCTGTAAGGAGGACAGGAAGGTGTAGTCTGTTGTAGAGGGCAGCTTTTGTAACTTTGCTGGAAAACGAACTTAATATCCTCAGGATGTCTTTAGAGCTGCAGGAAGAAGTAAGTTATGAACACTTCCAGATCCTCTTTCTTAAATGTTTTTAAAAGTTTTTTTCTTTAATGCTTATTTATTTTGAGAGAGAGAGACACACACACACACACACACACACACGATGTGAGTGGGGGAGGGGCAGAGAGAGGGGTGGGGGGAGAGAGAGAATCCCAAGCAGGCTCCATGCTATCAGCACAAAGCCCGACTTGGGGCTTGATCTCACAAGCCATGAGGTCATGGCCTGAGCGGAAATCAAGAGTCAGACACTTAACCGACTGAGGCACCCAGGCACCCCACTTCCCGATCCTTTTTAGGAGCACTCAAACATCAAGCCTGTTACTGTATTGTTAGCAAACTTAATTTCTACAGAAGACATGTAAAACACTCTTGTGCTATTTCTTGCCCTTTTATTTGTTAATATTTGTTTTTGAATTATAGTTGACATACATTATGTCTTGTCCTAAAATGTATGAAAAAATGAACCAATTGATAAAAAAGTAGTTATCAAATAAATGTGCCAGTGGGAGATACTTCTGCATTTGCCCTTAATTCAGGCCTTGTGGACGTACCCAGCCAGTGCCATAGTTCTTTGGTTCACTCAGCAGAAGCTTCAGTATAATCTCACAACATTTGTGTTTAATGAAGCCTTCCCATCCCCACTGCCATTCTTCTTCTTCTGGGGAGACTAAGTCAGACAACTGAGATCAAACACAGCTTATCTTTCCAAGCAAAGATCTCACCTCTCAACTACTCCATCCTTCCGTTGTTTCCATATAATGGGAGTTTGGAGGAGGTCTCCCACTCCTAGTACAATTCATAGGGTCCTTCTAGAATTTCTGAATTTTCTTCTTGCCAAAGTTACCTGATTTTAGCTTTCCAGTCTCAAGACCAGCCCCCCTTATTCAGTGATGGCTCGGGCACTTGGCTTGTAGTCAGTCTTCCATTCCAACTCAAGTTCTGTCATTATCTTTGATCTGCTCATCTCCAGTGACAACGCCTCCATTTAGTTTTAGCCATTCCCTGCCATGGTTATACCCTGATCTTGCTGTCACTGGGAACTGCTACTTCACTGGAATACTAAACTCCACCCACCCCCCCCACCCCCACTCTCTGGCCACAGCATTCTATTCTTCCATCTCGGTCTTCCCCTGCTCAGTCTTCCCCTGCTTTAGTCTAACTGCCTGTAATAAGCA
>NW_024412396.1:13138682-13166512 GCF_014898765.1 Herpailurus yagouaroundi | reverse complement strand
CCCTGCTCAGTCTTCCCCTGCTTTAGTCTAACTGCCTGTAATAAGCAAATTAAAAGCTCAGTAGTTATATTTGTTAACCTTTGCTATCTAGTAGGCCATCCTAAAATTTATTGGTATAAAACAACAACCATTCCATTATGAAGCACTAAACTGGGCTCATGGCAATGGCAGAGACAAATGAATGTAAGTGGACATACAAGTGACCTTTAAAACCTGGGCACACTGTCAGTCACATGCCATTGGCCAAAGTAAGTCATATTGTCAAGCCTAAAGTCAAAGGGCTAGGGAGTACACTCTGCCCATAATGAGGCCATTGCAAAGGTGTGGGCACAAGGAGGGTTAAAGCATTGCGGCCAATAATTCAATCAATCACAATGGCTCACCACAATAAAAGATTTTTCTCTCTCATTTCACAGTCCAGTGTGGTCAGCACAGGAACTGTGTTCTACCCAGTCATTGAGCAACCTGGCCCTTCTACTGTAGGACTTTCCCACCTCTTTCAGCTTTATCGTTGTCCACAGGGCTGGAAAGAAAGAGTGTTCAGGATCACTGCAGTAGACTAAATAAGGATCCCCAAAGATGTTCACAACCCAATCTCCAGAACCTGTGAAAGTGATCTTATATTGTAGATATGGTTAAATTAAAGATCTGGAGATGAGGAAATTATCCTGGTTTATCTGGGTGGGCCCTACATGTAATCACTAGAGTCATCATAAGAGCGAGGCAAGAAGGTCAAAGGAGGAAGGGAGAGATGTGAGGATCAAAGACGTTGCAAAGGGGCTGTGAACCAGGGCATGCAGGCAGCCTCTAGAAGCTAAAAAGAAAAAGAAAAAGAAAAAAGGCAAGGAAATGGACTCCCCACTAGAGCCTCTAGGAGGAACCAGCTCAGCTAACATATGGTCATAACACCCTGACTTTAGCCCAGGGAAATTGATTTCAGACTAATGGCCACTAGCAGTAAGAGAATAAAACTGTTGTTTTAAGTAACTAAGTTTGTGGTAACTTGTTAGAGAAGCAGTAGGAAAACTAATAGGTTCATATAAGAGAGTTTTCACAGGCAGCCGTGTGCATGTCTTTTTCACTCACATCCCATTTAACTTAGTCACACAGGTACTCCTATCTCTGTGGGGGTCTGACTAATGTAGTCTCTTTGAGGGGCCGGGGTGCGGGGGAGAAAAGAGGGTTTGGTGAATATCTCCTCCACATGGAAGCTGCTAGACCATAAAGCCACCAGCCAGACTGAACATCTTTCACCTCCTCGAGAGCACCACACTCTTGCCCCAGATCAGACCTTTACAATTACTTCAGTCTCTGTCTTTTGGTGAATCCTGTAGCAGGTGAATTTCTGAGACCCTTCCATAGCGAGTTTATACAAGATACGAGTTTAATTAAATACAAGAGGGGAGAGAATTACTTCTAATAAGTTAGAATTTAATGTATTCTGCCAATATGCCTTTAAAATGAGGATATACATGTTCTGACTTCCCTTTTTAGAAACTGCAAGGCAAAGGAAATTGTTTAAATAGCAAGGTCAGAGAAGTGACTAAAAAAATGTGGTTGTAGACTATAAAAGAGTGAATAATTCAGTACATTTGCTGAGTCGAAAAGCAGAGAGAAACCTCAAGAGGTCGTTGGCCCAACTTTCTGCTTCTGGGAAGGCTGAGACCAAAATCATCCCAGTTGGGGCAAGTGTGGGATTTGGGGCAGGGAGGGATGGAGACAGGAAGGAGGCCGGGGGTAGGATCTCTTCTGTTCTAAGATCTCTAGGCATGGAGAAGGCATTGTATAGACATTTCAAAGTTTTGTCTGAGTCCTCAGAACATCTTTACAGTCGCTAACATACTCAGTATCTGCTAGGTGCCTTACACACGAAGACTGCGGGCACCTGACTTAGCTGTCTTCTGACTTTGAGGAAGGGCTGAGCATTGGGGAAACTTGTGGGTCTCAACCATAGCCCAGGGAAAACTAAACCTCAAGACTTCTTTCTGCTTGATAGGGCTGAACTGCCAGGTTAGCATCGGGGCAGCCGTCCAGACAATTCATCTCAAGAGGGTCTTAAAGTGATCACGAACAAGAGTAGCTCCCTATTATCAGCATGTGCCTCAGTGTGTCTGATGTCCCCATTCCCTCTAGACCTAAAGTCTGAAGAGAGGAAATCAAGACCTGTGCATCTGCCCACGCCCATGTTTTCTTGTCCCCCCATCAGGGCTAAAAAGTGCTAGAGCTACCATGTCCCTCTCCACTCCAGCCTCCTGCCAAGGTCTCAGGAGCAGGCAGAAATCTCTTGTTTACACGGTCAGGGGAGCTCTATGTCCTAACTACACCACCAGCCAAGTGTCCTGCAATAAAGGGCAAGTGACTGCTCTCTCTTCCTCTTGGGCAATAAGCCTCAAGGCTCAGGCCAGACATGGACAGGCAGGGAATAAGATTTAGGGATGTATTTATATTCAATATTTTAATATTTCACAGAAGCAGGTCCTCTTTTATTAAGAAGCGGCAAAGCTAGGGTGGCTCAGTTGGTTGAGCATCCAACTCTTGATTTCGGCTCAGGTGATAATCTTATGCTTTGTGGGATTGAGCCCCACATAGGGTTCTGTGCTGAGCCTGCCTGCGATACTCTCTCTCTCCCTCTCTCTCTTTCTTTTTCTCTCTCTCTGCCCCTCCCCTGCTCACATGCACTCTCTCTCTCTTTCTCAAAATAAATTTTAAAAAACATTCAAAAAATTTAAAAAATTAAAAAGAGAAGTGGCAAAGCTAGAACTCTAAGGCAGGTCTGTCTGATCCAAATCTTTGTACTTAAAGTTATTCTTTAACTTTTCTGCTCAAGGTCAGCCTTGCTTTATAATATATTTCCCAGATTTTTCATACCATTTGATTGCAATTTAATTTAAACTATTTGTTGAGGATCCATTAAGTACTCCTTACTATGTAACTGCAGTGGTGGACTTCTTCCTGCCCTCAAGATTTCAATCCTTTGGGGTTTCTACTAGCCTGGGTTTTGCTGGCCCTGGTCCTGTGTAATTGCCACCCTCAAGTTTGAACTTTTTCCCTCTGTAAGTGAACCTTTCTCGAATCTCTTAATTTTTTTTTTAATTTTTTTTTTCGACGTTTATTTATTTTTGGGACAGAGAGAGACAGAGCATGAACAGGGGAGGGGCAGAGAGAGAGGGAGACACAGAATCGGAAACAGGCTCCAGGCTCTGAGCCATCAGCCCAGAGCCCGACGCGGGGCTCGAACTCACGGACCGCGAGATCGTGACCTGGCTGAAGTCGGACGCTTAACCGACTGCGCCACCCAGGCGCCCCTCGAATCTCTTAATTTGAGTGTGACATCTGTTTCCTATTAGAATCCTGACTGATGGACAGAAGTACATAACTCCACTGCCAGAACTCACGTGGCGGGTAGATGGCTAACTGAGTTGTGGGCCCTTTCCATAGTGCAGAGTTGCTGACCAGTTCAGGAGCAACTGTCATTTCCCAGACCTTCTTGTATCAGGACAGACCATGTGACTGCAGGCAGGCAGAAGAGATGGTCCTACCGGCAGGCCTGGCTCACAAAAGCTTCCCACTTGATCCTGCTGCTCTCTCTTCCCTTGTTCAATAGCATCTGAGGCTGTAGGGCAGGCATGCGTCATTTTGTGCCATGGATGCCTGATTCCCTTCTCAGAATCACGCTTCTTTTTAAAGAAACTTTTTTATTTTGGAATAATTTTAGATTTACAGAGAAGTTGCAAAGATAATGTCTCAGTCCATTTGGGCCACTATAACAAAATATCATAAACTGAATGGCTTATAAACAAACAGAACTTTATTTTGCACTATTCTGGAGGCTGAGAAGTCCAAGACAAAGTCACTGGCAGATTCGGTGACTAATAGGGACTTGCTTCCTCATAGATAGCTGTTTTCTGTCTTCTTACTGTATCTTCACTTGGCAGAAGGGATGAGGGGTCTCCCTGGGACCTCTTCTATAAAGGCACTAATCCCATTCATGGGAGGCAGTAATCACCTTTCAAAGGACCCACCTCCTAATACCATCACATCAAACATTAAGATCTCAACATATGGATTGGGTAGTGGGGACAAGAGGACATAAATACATAAACTTCCAGTCCATTGCAATAGATAGTAGAGAGAATTTTCTTATACTTCTCATTCAGTTTCAATTTCCTCTAATGTTATCTTCTTACATTACTGAGGTACATTTGCCAAAACTAAGAAACCAATATTAGCATATTATCATTAACTAAACTCCAGACTTTATTCAGATTGAGCTCATTTTCCCATTAATGTCCTTTTTCTGTTCCAGGATTTAATCCAAGATACCATGTTGTACTTAGTCGTTAAGTTTTCTCAGTGCTGTTGGTCTGTGACAGTGTCTGTATTTCCTTTGTTTAGTTTTTTTTCTTTTTCCTCAGTAATCTCTACACCCAACCTGGGGATCGAACCCACAACACTGAGATCAAGAGTTGCACACTCTTCTGAGCCAGGCAGGAGCCTCTGTCTTTCCTTTTTTTCATGACCTTTAACAGGTACTTTCGGGGAGTATCAGTCAAGTATTTTCTAGAATTCCAGAATAATGTTTTAAATACATCAGCTAGATGTATCCGTGCACTTAACCAAACCCCATTGCTATTTACTTTCAGAGATATATGTGTGCAAAGGGACAATTTCAATTTATTCTAACATTTCTCCTTAAAAAACACATCAGTTAAGATCTGGCAGAGCACTGGGGGAGCCTAGGTGGCGCAGTCAGTTCAGCTCTGGTCATGATCTCCCAGTTCATGAGTTCAAGCCCCACATCAGGCTCACTGCTGTCAGTGCAGAGCCCGCTTCTGATCATCTGCCCCCTCTCTCTGTCCCTGCCCCACTTGCTCTCTATCAATAATAAGTAAACATCTAAATGATAATAACAATCATCAGAGGTATTTCCAAAGATTTAACTACTAGGATATGTTTTATACTTTTTTTCCTTTTTTAAGTTTATTTATTTACTTTTGAGAGAGAGACAGACAGACAGACAGAATCCGAAGCAGGCTCCAGGATCCAAATTGCCAGTACAGAGCCCTATGCGGGGCTGGAACTCACCAACTGTGAACTCATGACCTCAGCTGAAGTCAGATGCTTAACCGACAGAGCCATCCAGGCGCCCTATATTTTGTTTTCAAGTAACAAACCAAAATATAAACAACATAAATTTCAAACAATGGGGATTAGTTAAGTACACTGATACATCTAGCTGATAGAATGTGTTTCTTAAATTTTTTAAAATGTCTTTTTACCTATTTTTGAGAGAGGGAGAAAGAGACAGGGTGTGAGCGGAGAGGGGCAGAGAGAGACAGAGATACAGAATCTGAAGCAGGCTCCAGGCTCTGAGCTGTCAGCACAAAGCCTGATGGGGGTGGTGGGTGTAGGGGGGTGACTAGAACCCTCCAATGGTAAGATCATGACCGGAGCCAAAGTTGGCCACTTAACCGACTGAGCCACCTAGGCATCCCTAACTGATAAAATATTATACAGTTATTAAAATTCATGTCAGGGGCGCCTGGGTGGCGCAGTCGGTTAAGCGTCCGACTTCAGCCAGGTCACGATCTCGCTGTCCGTGAGTTCGAGCCCCGCGTCGGGCTCTGGGCTGATGGCTCAGAGCCTGGAGCCTGTTTCCGATTCTGTGTCTCCCTCTCTCTCTGCCCCTCCCCCGTTCATGCTCTGTCTCTCTCTGTCCCAAAAATAAATAAACGTTGAAAAAAAATTTAAAAAAAAATAATAAAATAAAATTCATGTCAAAGAATAGAAATTTACCTAATAATAATATGACATATTATGAAACATGATATTGATTATGTCAATAAAAATATTGGATGAGGCATATGCATGGGGAAACATTTAAAAGTATATTTACTAAAATATGGAGAGTGATTATCTCCAAGTACTGTATTACAAGTGATTCATTTTGTCAGAGCTACCATTGCTGGACACAGCTCACAGTCTGCCATCCAATCACAAGGGTAAACAACTGATACACTTACAACCATTCTGTACCCATGCAACCATTCTGTTCTTCATTTTTAGTACAGAATTCAATGAATTACATGAGATATTCAACATTTATTGTACAATAGGCTTTGTGTTAGATGATTTTGCCCAACTGTAGGCTAATGTAAGTGTTCTGAGCATGTTTAAGGTGGGCTAGGCTAAGCTATGATGTTCAGTAGATTAGGTGTATTAAATGCATTTTCAACTTAAATGATATGTTCAACTTACAATGGGTTTATCAGGATGTAACCCCATTGTAAATTGAAGAAGATCTATACTATGCCCAGAGGCTCCTTATTTCTTGATTTTTTTGTTTGGAGATAATAAATTTCTATTCTGCTCAGTTTATTTGAACTGGTATTTTCTGCTACTTCCAAGTAAATGCGTCCTAATTGGTGTAATTGGAAAAGACAGAGTTCAGCAAACTTCCTGTAGATAATTTTGTTGTAGCACAACTACCAGGGAGGAGGGAAGAATCAGGACCTAAAGGCTACCCAAAACAAAAAATGATCTAAAAGTTGAGGAAGTGAGGAGTTGGCAAAAATACATTTTGGTGAAACCTTCTTTGATCAGAACGTGATAAAAGGAATTAAGCAGTTTTCTTTTACATCTAATTAAATAATCGCCATTTCATATTTTTCAAGTTTTTCTTCTAGAAAAAAACTTGAGTTTTGCTTGACAAAAATGTTCAAAACAATACAATTTTTGGTTTTCAAAATTTTAAAGTGACTCATGTATTAGTCTCTAAATTTTACTCTTCTCTAAAGTCTTCCAGTACATTTGTTTTTTTTGGGTTTTTTTTATATTTTTATTTATTTTTGAGACAGAGCATGAGCAGGGAAGGGGCAGAGAGAGGGAGACACAGAATCTGAAGCAGGCTCCAGGCCCCGAGCTGTCAGCACATAGCCCAACACAGGGCTCGAACTCACAGACTGTGAGATCATGACCTGAGCTGAAGTCGGACGCTTAACCAACTGAGCCACCCAGGCGCTCCTGTTTTTGAAGCACACTATTGGGAAACTACTCCCGATTGTAAGATTTTATTTTCATGTACCTAAATCTATGAAAGGATCAGATTGTGGTTCAACATAATTTGCTCATGGAACTTATATAAAAGTAGGCAATGTCATAAAAACCTATTAAAACAAGATGAAAAATTGATTATTTGGTTAAGAGTACTAGAAAAGTAATTCAGCTTTAATATCTTCTTGATTTATCTTATAAGGAGCAGAAAAATCTATTGTATGAGCTTCTCTTAATTTCTTTTCCTTTGATGTTTCTTAAGTTCTGTAACTGCCTTTTTGATAGTTGTTAGCGTCAGTTACTAATAATTCCTTCTTATCATTTATAAAATATAGTTTGCGACCTTTACCCAGAAAGGTCGGCTCAGGTATTAATAAATAACTTTATTATTTCAAGGTTGGGTTCTCTATTCATGTGAGTTTTCAGTTATTGATTTTGACTCTAGTAGCTACTATATTTTTTTTGTTGATGATTTTATTTGGTTACTCATATTTTTTTTAAATGTTTATTTCGAGAGAGAGAGTGAGAGAGAGTGTGTGTGCATGCACACACACACGAGTTGGGGAGGGGCAGAGAGAGAGAGGGAGAGAGAGAGAACTCCAAGTAGGCTCCACACTCAGCATAGAGCCCGATCGAGTGGGGCTCAATCCCATGACCCTGGGATCATGACCTGAGCTGAAATCAAGAGTTGGACACTCAACTGAGCCACCCAGTCACCCCTATTTGGCTATTCATATTTTAAATCTTGTTTTTAACTAGTGATTTCTAAGTTTTGACACTTGATAATCTGAGTGTTTCTGTACAATGTGTCTGGACTTGGCTTAAGTACTGAAACCTTTGGTTAATGATCAGAGACATTTAGGTGGTCCTAGGTGGTACTTCTCAACCTTTGTCCACAGGACACACTTGACCCTCCTATCAGTTGTATGCAAATACAATTCATTAATTGTAGCTCCATTCGTCTTTTCATCTGGGAAGCAGAGCTTTACAGGCATTACCTTCAAACCAAAAACAAATCATTAGAAAATATTGGCACTTTCCATCAGCAACAAATTACCAGAACATCCCTCCTGACACTTCATCACACTACACTGATGCCGCATGATGCCTCATGACTCCCAGTGAAAAACACTACTCCAGTAGTTATTACAATACACTGGGAAACAAGAAACAAAAGACAAAAAATAAAGCCCCTCCCCTGCCCCCCACATTGGAAAATAACCCTTGTTCGGGCAGTAACTTACTTCTCTGTGCCTCAGTTCTCCTTGCATACAAAATGAAAGCTACAAGAAATTCTCATGAAAATATTAATTGTTTAACATTATTGTTTTGAGAGTTTCAATTCAACAAAATAGGGAGGGAATCGAGTGTAGAAGGCCTTAAATGCTTGGCTGAGGAGTTGGACTTTAATGTAACAAAGATGTGTAAAGATTATTAAACAGGGTAGCAGCATTATCATCAATGTCTGTGTGTTAGGAGGAAAACTAGCAGCAGTATGTAGAATGGAGGAAAGAGATGGAAATAAGAAAAGTTAGGAGAGTATTGAAAAGGTCAAACAGATACTGAGCGTAATTGCTGTGGAAGGGAGGAGAGGGGCGAGTGGGAGATTTAAGAGATAACACAGAGGGGCACCTGGGTGGCTCAGTCGGTTAAGCGTCTGACTTCGTCTCAGGTCATGATCTTATGGTCCGTGAGTTCGAGCCCCGCGTCGGGCTCTGTGCTGACAGCTCAGAGCCTGGAGCCTACTTCCGATTCTGGGTCTCCCTGTCTCTCTGACCCTCTCCCATTCATGCTCTGTCTCTCTCTCTCTCAAAAATAAATAAACATTTAAAAAAAAGAGAGATAACAGAAAATCAATTATAAATGTAACAATTTGTTACTAAATGGTGTGATGAGTGAGGGAGAAGAAGGAAGGATTTGTATAGGACTTTGAGGCTTCCGGTCTGAAAATTTAAAGATGCTGATGCCGTTAAGTGGCTGGAAGCACAAGGATAGCTTGGGTGTTTGAGTGTGTGCTTGTGTGTAAAGGTGACATGAGGCAAAGGTTTAGGAATAATTTGTCTCATCTTTTGGATTGGACACCCACGTGGTGCCATCCGGCTGGACAGTTAGAGTGGATTTGGAGGCACTTGTTCATACAAATGAAAGGAATACTCTTGTAACGCAAACAACTCATTTTTATAGTGCTCAACCATTAGTGCCCCAAACCCTGAGGTTATTACCTCATCAACAGTAAAAGCTTGATTACAGCTGACTGTGTGAAGGCCCTTAGTTCTCACAGTTTCTATGGGCAAAATATTAATTGCGATTAATTATCATGTGGCATAATACAAAGACAAGATGACTTATTGTGGCTTCTGGAGAGCGCTTGCTTGGTTTTTTCACTGCAGCCCTCGGGGAAAGGGAACTGGACAGCTCCCCGGGTGGCATTGGGCTCCTTCCGGGTCAGAGCCGGCCAGCTGAGACCTGCCAGCAGCCATGTGGGTCTGGGCCTTTGGGGCCTTTCCGACTAGGGTGCTTCGACCTTGGGCGGAGGGCCCTGCCTTCCTTTTTCCTACCGCTCATGGCCCCCGGCCCTCGGCTCCAGGGCGGGGCGGAGCGGGCTGCTCCGAGGCCCCGCCCCCGCCTGCCGCCACCAGCCCCGCCCCTCCCGCTGCTGCCGGCTCTCTCCGGCCCCGCGGTGCGGTGCGCGCCTGCGCTGGCCCTCGACTCGGAGCAGCCATGATGGTGGGTGTTCTCAGCGGCGCCGAACCCCGGGCGCGCGGTGGGGGCGGCGGGCGCGGGGCGGGCGCGGGGGCCGCGCCGGCCTGGCACTAATGTCTCCCTTTGTGTCTCCCCAACTCCATCTTCTCCCCCGGTGCGCCGGGCCCGGCAACCCCGCAGGAAGGCCTGGACGACGGCCCCGACTTCCTCTCGGAGGAGGACCGCGGAGTAAGTTCTGCCTCCTTCTCGCTGATGGGACCCTCCCGCCCCCGCCTTGGCCCCCGGGTGTGGTACCCGGCAGGGTCCCGGGTCCCACGGCCCCTTTCCCTCGCCGTCCTCCTTTCGGTTTCCTCGCTGCACCGCGCCCCGCCCTCCTGCAGCCCTTCCTCCCTCGGGGCCGCTCCGTTCTGATTTCCCGAGGACCCAGGACCGCTTGCTTGCCCCTGACTCAGACCCTCCGTTGGACCTCCTCCACCGCTTGGGTCGGGGCAGGTGGGGAAGTGGAGGTGGAGGCCGGAGCTGGATCCCTCCGTCCCCTCACCCTCGACACTTTAGGGGCTGTGAAAACCCATTCTCAGATCTTCTGGCGGCACCTTCTTGTGGACCTCCAACCCGCTGCCGCCCACCCTTCTCTCCTAAAACAGACATAGTACAAGCTTTTTCTAAATTACCCATTTGCAAGGAATTTCACTGTCGCGGAACCTTAACTCTTCTCCAGTATCCTGCCAGATTTTGCAAAGTGCTGGAAGCTCACGGTATCTTTACGTTTCTTACTGTCCAAAAAATACATCTTTTGCAGAGTTCCCTTGGTGGTAGTTTGAGGCCAATTGCATGCCACTTAAGAAAGGGCTTCCAGGCCTCCTATTCCTCCCTCCCACTCTCTCCACCCCCACCCCCCCCATTTGCCTTGGCTCAAGGGTGTAATCTGTATAGTGCCTTGTACAAGTGAGCACTTGAAAAATATTGATGTATGATGATTGCAGCTCAGCAAGGTTCCTTGGTTCCATTACATTTAACAGACTGCACTTCAGTTTTCCATTTGCCTTTACTTATTCATGTCAGATGATGTGGGGGACCCATCAGTTAGTTGATTTTTGGCAGGTCATAAAATATTCTTGAAGGATATTATTATTGTTTTTTAAATACAAGCTGAGGTAGTATTAACTGATGAGCTTTATAAAGCTTTCAAATGATAAAAAGGATGCAGAGGGGGCTGCATACTTTTATAATTGATGTTTTAATAAATTTCTCAATTTACACAAAAGCATCATTTAGAATTTCTAGTTAGTGTGAAAGCATCATACGTATGGATTTCTGGTTGTTTTAAATGTTTATTTATTGATTGATTTTGAGAGTGAGGGGCAAAGAGAGAGAGAGAGAGAGAATTGTAAGCAGGCTTCACACTCAGCATGGAGCCCAAAGCCTGGCTTGATCCCACCACCCTGGGATTATGACCTAAGCCAAAATCAAGAGTCGGATGCCCACCCAACTGAGCCACCCAGGCGCCTGTAGATTTCTGGTTATTTCTAAAAAAAAAAATTAGTTTCTAATGAATTTTTAAAAAACTGTGTGTGTATATGCATCTTCTGGGATAAGACGGTGGAGTTAGATAGATGGTCACTTATAGATTACATTTAGGATTTTAAAATAGGGGAAACCACTAGAGTTGTGTAACGAAAGGAGATGAATTGATTATAGTCCAATTAAACTGATTTTTCTAAATATAAAGCAGTTGGCATTCTTTATTTAGATAACTTTGTGTCTAATTTTTGTGGTCTACCAGAAAAAGCAAACAGGATTTGCTTTCCTATAAAATCTGACTAATGTTGAGTAAAAATACTAATTTTTTTGAGTATTTATGTTGATATGAAAAGTATTTTCTGGTTAATATTCACGTTCACTGCCTTATGCCTTTGGTACGATTTGTTTATGAAGTTGGAAGCACTTACGTAATGTGGCCAAAAACTTTTTTCATGTATTCCAAAATTAAAGGAAAAGGGAGACAAAGAGCATGCCTGACCAGGAGATTTTTGTAGAATTTTAGAGATGAAAATTTTAATATGAAAATGGAAAAAACATTACCATGAATTACAAAGCATGTAGAATGTCATGGTGAATATGTATATATGTCTGGTTCTTCCTAATTTTTGTCCTGTGGAACTGGATAAATCATAGTAATAATTATAGGTGTGCACCGTGTTAAGTACTGTATAAGCATTGTTTCATTATATCCTCTCATCATCTTTGTGAAACTTAGTATTCGCCTTTTACACGTGAAAAATCTGAACCTTGGAGAAACTAAGTGGTGTGAGGTCACACAACCAATGAGTGGGAGAGGTGGACTTTAAACCATGTTTCTGATGCCAGAACCAGTACAAGTATTTCTCAGAGTGGCCTTGAAACACTTGCTTCAGAATCACCTGAGGTGTTTGGAAAACAAAACAAAAGTTTCTGGGTTCTGCCCTCCTGAAGCAGGGAGAAGGACAGATAACTGCTTTTTTTTTTACATCTCGTTTCTTTTTCTTCTTTTTTTAATCCGAGTGTAATTGACATACACTACTTTTTCTTTCTTTTTTTTTTTTTTTAATTTAAATCCAAGTTAGTTAACATATGGTGTAATAATGATTTCAGGAATAGAATTTAGTGATTCATCACTTACATATAACACCCCGTGCTCATCCCACCAAGTGCCCTCCTTAATACCCCTCGCCCATTTAGCCCATCCCCCCACCCACAACCCCTCCAGCAACCCTCAGTTTGTTCTCTGTATTTGAGTCTTTTGTGGTTTGTCTCCCTTTCTTTTTATATTATTCTTGCTTCCCTTCCCTTATGTTCATCTGTTTTGTATTTTAAATTTCACATGAGTGAAATCATATGATATTTGTCTTTCTCTGACTGACTCATTTCACTTAGCATAATACCCTCCACTTCCATCCACCTTGTTGCAAATGGCAAGATTTCATTCTTTTTGATTGCTGAGTAATATTCCATTGTGTGTGCATGTGTGTGTGTGTGTGTATATATACACACACCACATCTTTATCCATTTAACTGTCAGTGGACATTTGGGCTCTTTCCATACTTTGGCTGTTGTCGATAGTGCTGCTATAAACATTGGATGCATGTGCCCTTTTGAATCAACATTTTTGTATCCGTTGGATAAGTACCTAGTAGTGCAATTGCTGGGTTGTAGGGTAGTTCTATTTTTAATTTTTTGAGGAACCTTCCTACTGTTTTCCAGAGTGGCTGCACCAGTTTGTATTCCTGCCAGCAGTGCAAAAGGTTCCTCTTTCTCTGCATCCTCACCAACATCTGCTGTTGCCTGAGTTGTTAATCTTAGCCATTCTTACAGGTGTGAGATGGTTTCTCATTATGGTTTTGATTTGTAGTTCCTTGCTGATTGAGGTTGAGTATTTTTTTCACATGTCTGTTGGCCATCTGGATGTCTTCTTTGGAGAAGTGTCTATTCATGTCATTTGCCCATTTCTTCACTGGATTATTTGTTTTTTGGGGTGTTGATTTTGATAAGTTTGTTACAGATTTTGGGTACTAACCCTTTATTTGATATGTCATTTGCAAATATCATCTTCCATTCGTCGGTTGCCTTTTAGTTTTGTTGATTGTTTACTGTGCAGAGGCTTTTTATCTTGATAAGGTCCCAATAGTTCATTTTTGCTTTTGTTTCCCTTGCATCTGGAAACCTGTCTAGTAAGAAGTTGCTGTGGGTGAGGTCAAAGAAGTTGTTGGCTGTTTTCTCCTCTAGGATTCTGATGGCTTCCTGTCTTACGTTTAGGTCTTTCATCCATTTTGAGTTTATTTTTGTGTATGGTGTAAGAAAGTGGTCTAGGTTCATTCTTCTGCATGTCCCTGTCCAGTTTTCCCAATGCTGTTTGCTGAAGACTGTCTTTTCCATTGGGTATTCTTTCCCACTTTGTCAAAGATTAGTTGGCCATATGTTTGTGGGTCCATTTCGGGGTTTTCTGCTCTGTTCCATTGATCTGTGTGTGTGTGTTTGTGCCAGTACCGTGCTGTCTTGATGATTACAGCTTTGTAATAGAGCTTGAAGTCCAGAATTGTGATGCCTAAGCAGCTTTGGTTTTCTTTTTCAGGATTGCTTTGGCTATTCAGGGTCTTTGCTGGTTCCATACAGATTTTAGGATTGTTTGTTCTAGCTCTGGACATACACTACTTTTTCAGCAAGCATCCAAGAAGTTTCTGTTGGGCACTGAACTTTGATTATAGCTTCAGTTATCCTGCTATTTCCTCATTTCAAGAACAGAAATATCTGGCCTGTTTAAATTTCCTTACATTGTGTTTGTCCTGATAGGAATAGGTTGTCATTAGAATTTTAAGCATTGTAATTTTAGTTTAGGTTATCTTGTTCAGCCTTTTAAGAATGAGAGTCTTGGGGCGCCTGGGTGGCTCAGTCGGTTGAGTGTCCGACTTCGGCTCAGGTCATGATCTCACAATCCGTGAGTTCGAGCCCCGCGTCGCGCTCTGTGCTGACAGCTCAGAGCCTGGAGCCCGTTTCAGATTCTGTGTCTCCCTCTCTCTCTGCCCTTCCCCTGTTCATGCTCTGTCTCTCTCTGTCTCAAAAATAAATAAACGTTAAAAAAAAGAATGAGAGTCTTGATAGAGAAAAAGCATGAAGTGCATATATTGATAGGAATTTTGATATGAATCACAGATTCAAAAATAATGCAAGCATTTCATACAGAGCAGCAAGTAAGCAAAGTTAAAGTCAGTATTTTAAAATACATTTTTAGGGGTTCATAGGTTGCTCAGTCAGTTAAGTGTCCAACTCTTGATTTCAGCTTGGGTCATGATCTCACGGTTCGTGGGTTCAAGCCCTGCTATTGGGCTCCGTGCAGAAAATGCAGAGCCTGCTTGGGATTCTTTCTCCCACTCTCTCTTCCCCTTCCCCACTCATGTGCTCACTCTCTCTCTCTTTCAAAATAAGTAAACTTAAGAAAAATAAGTAATAAAACACATTTTTAAGCAGCCATAAATTTTCATGATGATATTTGGAACAGAAGAGAATCTTACAGCCTTAAGAAAATACTGTTTTATGAGTAACTTAAAAAGCAGGCTTTAAAAAATACACAGTATTGAAAAATACTGGCCATCCTGTAGCCATACCTCTACATAATAGGCTATTTTTTCCCCAAAATGAAAGACAGTAACATATTATTTAGTAAACAAATGAGGCCTTTGAACTGGACACATTTTGCTCTGATGTGCTTGTGCTTGTTAAATAAGAGCAGTGGGTGCCAGTGTGATGGCATAATTCTTAGCATTTGATTTTAGTTCTAAATAAAATGTTTATTGTTTTCAGCATTACTCCAGGTGGAGTAACTACAGCTCTCCTAGACTCCTAGTCTTACTCCTCCCCCTCTATTCCTTATCTTCGTTAATGTTATCATTTTCCATCGTGCAGGCAAGGAACCTGAATCATCCTTCATTTCCATATTAGTATAATCACTGAGGCCAGTTAATTTCATCTCAAAAATATTGTTTATCCCATCTTTCATTTGTATGGCCCCTCTTAATGTCCTTGCTGTTTCTTGCCTGGATTGTGGCAATTCCTGTCATTGGTCTGTGTCTCTTGTCTGTCTGCCTTCCAATCCAGCCTTGTTAGGTATTTCAAGTTACCTAACTAAAATGACTAAATCATATAATGCCACTAGTTAAAAGTACTTACTTGGACCCAGTTCTTTTGCAGTAAGGTTCAAACTCCTTACACAAGCATTTAACACCATTCATGACACTTTTAGTCTGGCTTATTTCTCAGTATGTCCTTCCCACACATACACACTCTAGACATACTCTAGTCCATTTGTCATTGCCCAGGCACCTCTGCACTTTAATGTCTGCTTTACGCACGCTTTTTAATGTTGTAGAGTGGCTTTTCTTTTCTTCACATTTTTTTTTCCACTTGAAATTTGACTTGTTTTTGAAGACTTGGCCAGATGTTTGCATTTTCTTTTGTACTTACATAACAGTTTGAATGCATTCCACATTTATTGATAGTTGTTTTAGATAAAAATGTGACATCGATTATATTGGCAGAGGATAAGAAGATGAATGTTGGCAGAAGAAAAAGAAAGTTCCCGCCCTAAGACCATCACACTGTAGTGACAGACTTACAATAAAGTGCCATGGGAGTACAGAGAGAGTGTTTACCTTTGAGAGAAGGGGAAGTAGTGAGGACATAATGGTAGCTGCATGCCAATGTAGCATTTACTCTGTGCCGGCTACTTTCCATATATTAACTCAGTTCTCAAACCCCTGTTAAGTAGTTGCTACTATTCTTTGGAAAGGAGAACTGAAGTTCAGAGACATTAAATAGCTTGTCCAAGGTTTTAACAGAGCTGGATTCAGACTCAGCCAGTCAAGCTGCAGGTCTGGCACTCTTAGCCACTATGCTATTACCTAAATGAACTAATCCTTAAATGTTGAGCAGGAATTTTGTAGGCTCTCAGGAAGAGGAAGGCTTGCCAGCAGACTGAATAGCGTGAGTAAATAATTTGGTTCTACCTGGAGTACTTGTTCTTACAGGAAGCAGGGGCAGATATGGGACAAGGGCAGATATGTACAGATTAAGTGTAAGGTGCATAATAATTAAAATTCCAGTCAGTGTGAAGTCCTGAGGGATTTTAAGCTGGGAAAGGCCTATGCCTAGATGAAAATAGCATTGTAGATAACTGATGTGGAGGGTGGATTGATCCTTCCTTTCATAAAGCAGAGAAATCAGTTAACAGGCCGTTGCAACAGTCCAGATGAAAAATGATGAAGGTATAACTAAGGCAGTGAAATAGGGGATGAAGGAAGGGACATAGCAAAGAGATGTTTAGGAGATAGATTTAACAGGGCATAGTGACTGAATAAGTACATGGGCTGGGGAAAAGGAAAAAGAGAAAATGAGGAATGCAGGAGAGAGAAACAGAAGGTTAGATAATATGTTTGGTTTCATATATGTTGGATTTGAAGTGCCTATAAGGCATTTAATCCCTTTCCTGCCAAACTAGAATGTAAGATCTGTAAGGATGAGGATTGTGTCTTCACTGCTCTATCCCTAGCACCTAGGACAGTGGTTTGTACATTGAAGTCATTTATTTGTTAATAAGTGAATACATCCAGGTGGGTATATCTAGTTGGTAGGGGGAAAGTATAATTGGGAACTTAGAATAAGAGGTCTGAGTTGATGATACAAATTTAGGAGTTATAGTCGAGGACGACTGAGATTGCCCAGCTAGATAGCACTGTAGAAACCAACATTTAAGGGTTATAGAGAAGAAATGGATCGATTGACAGGGCTGAGAGAGGTAGGAAGAGTATGAGAGAAGTCCCCAGAAGGTGAGAGAGTTTAAAGGAAGTGGACAGAATGATCACCAAGGCAAAATACTCCAGAGAAGTCAGGAACACTAAAAAGTATTGGATTTGGAAATTAGGTGCTCAGTGTGTGAAGGGTTTGTGGGACCGAGGCTAACTTGACTAGAAGAGCAGTATATGAACAGGTTGTGGAGCAGACAGGATGATTAAATGCTCAGGTGGGCAGATAATTCTGCCCTCCACAGGATACCACTTATGAGAAAGTGGAGAAGATGATGAGGCTAGAAGAGTTTATTGATGGGTCTAAGGAAAAAACAGCTGCTAGTGTTTATTTCTTTGGGATGTGGGAAACAAAGTCACTTGTTGAGAGTGGGCGTGGAAATATAGATGGTTGAGGTAGTAAAAGTTTGGTGTAGTTGCTGAAAGGAATCAGAAGGGGAGCTGAACAGATCTTTCCAGGGGTGTTGAGTGGTTTTAAGAGCCTAATGCAATTTGCAGACCATTAATTTGTATTAGACCAGTTGTGACTTCTCTAGCCACACTCAGCAGCTCAGAAAGCAAAGATGATTGTTGAATTGATCCTGAGTGTGGGAATTTGCAAGCCAAGTATGGCAGAAAGAGCAATGAGAATTGTTAGGACCAATAAGAAAAGTATTGGAGTGATACACCATGCAGTGGGGTGGAAGAGGAGGGAAGCAGAGAGAGGGGTAACAGGCTGGAGATACATGGAAAGGTCACGGGACAGGAGGTATTGATAAGGTTAAATTGTACACATAGTAAAAACTGTTAAGGAAAAGAGAGTAGGAAACACTTAATTTTTGTGTTTTATTACATAAAGTTGATTTGTGTTCCTCACTACAGATTTCTTGAAGGCAAGGCTTTTTGTTCACCTTATATATTCCATAATACCTAGGACTGTTTGAATATACTTTTAAGTTCGTTAAAAAGTTTATTAAATAAATGTGTATTAGTATATTGTGTAAAGAGTAAAGTGTTGTATTTGTACACTTGTACATTTGTATTAACTTTGACTTAGAGGGAATGTAGAGGTGAACACCATTAGTACTTCCCTCCCTAGTAATACCCTAGTAATATTTTGTTGTATCTGATATGGTATGTGAGAGGAAGTCTGCTTGCAAATGCCAGCTGTAACTGTATCTAGCCACATACAGCAAGCAGTTCAAAGTGTAAACGCAGAGAGTTGATGGTTGAATTGATACTAATTATGGGAATTTGCAAACCAGTATAGTATATGAGAGAAAATCTGGCTGCAAATGCCAGTTTCCAGAAAATGTGTATATAATCAAGCATTGATTTGACTGCTCAGTATAAGATGTACAGTAATAATAAAAATTATGTATTAACAGGACTTCCAAAATCATATTTGTGCTAGGAGTTAAATAAATTTAAAATTTGGCCTGAATTCGTGAGCCTAATGAAATTTACTTCTGTCTGTCTCAGGGGTTTTCTGTTGATTATACTCTTAATTACAGTTTCTTAGCCCAGTTATGGTTACCACCTTTCTTTCTACTCTTCTCTACATTCAATAAATATTTATTGAGGTCCACCACTGGGCATATAGCAATGAACAAAATAAAAATCTGTGTCCTTACAGAGCTGACATTATAGTTATGGAGGACTGTTAAAAAAATAAAATATAGTAGATGGTAAACAAGTACTAGGAAAGAAATGAGGTGTGGGATGCATGAGTAGCTCAGTCAGGTAAGCATCAAACTCTGGATTTTGGCTCAGGTCATGATCTCAAGGTGTTGTGGGATTGAGCCCTGAGTCAGGCTCTGCACTGACAGCACCTAGCCTGCTTGGGATTCTCTCTCTCCCTCTTCTCCTTTCCCCTGCTTGTGCACATGCTCGCTCTCTCTCTCTCAAAATAAATAAATATTGGGGTGCCTGGGTTGCTCATTCGATTAAGTATCTGACTTCAGCTCAGGCCATGATCTTGAGGTTTGTGAGTTCGAGCCTCATGTCGTGCTCTCTGCTGGCTTTCTGCTGGCTCTCCACTGTCAGTACAGAGCCTACTTCACATCCTCTGTCTCCCTCTCTCTCTCTGTCCCTCCCCTGCTCTCTCTCAAATAAATAAACAATAAGTTAAATAAACAAATATTTTTAAAAGGGGGATAGGGATTTGTTTGGGGGTGGAGGGGAGTTGAGTTGTAGTCTTAGGGTTGCCAGGAAAGGCTTTCTTGAAAAGGTGACATTTTGGTAAATAACCTGAAGGAAATGAAGGAGTGAGTCATGCAGATAGATACCTGGGGGCAGAATGTTCCAGGTAGAGGGATCAGTGAATGCAATGACTCCTGAGGTGGCAGCATGCTTCTGTATTTAAGGGGCAACAAAGAGGCCATATGGCAGGGCTGCAGTCAGCCAGAGGAATAATAGATTAGCCTGAGAGATGATGTCCGATGCAGACTTTGTAGGGCCTGGTGGACTTTGGCTTTTCTTCAAGTAGGGACCCCTAGGTTTTGAGCTGAGGAATGATTTTTAGTTTAATAGGATTATAAGGGATAGATTGAAGATGGAAAAGGACAGAAGCAAGACACCATTTGGGAGGCTATACAGTAGTGAGTTATTTTCCTTTTCTTCCTTCCTCCATCCATCCATCTCTATACATTTGCTTTTCTGGCAAAAGATGAACAACTAATTTTTTAGAAATGTTCTAAAGTAGATACTTTATAGTAAATGAGTCAGCATAGTTAACTAGTAGTGAATGTTTTCTTTACTAAAAATTACATGTGGAAAATTAATCAGCAATAGGACAGTGTCTTCCAAATTATCTTTTTAATGGTACTGTATTTATGTTGCTTAATCCATTTGCTCTGTCTTGTCTTTTTCTTGACCATGACACTAATGTTTAACCTAGCCAGTCTTTGACAAAAGACTGCAACGTTTGTCAGCCCAGATGAGGATGAAACTGGTGAATGTAGTCTAATGAGAATTTCTTCACTTACCTCGCTAATTTCAAAAAGTTAATTAAATGTTGATGAATCATAAGTTGTTTGCTTTCACTCTTTCCCTTAATAAAAACTAACATTAACTTTTCTCTAAAAAAAGAATACATGCCTGAAAAATCTTGTGTATATTTTATGAAATTAATATTAAATTTACAATAAAAGTATATCAAATCTAAGGCACAATTGACTGGAAGGTATACTTTATATGCTACTAAGAAAGAAAAAAGATTGCCAATTAAACTGGAATTTGTCATCAGTTATAAGGCATTCCTATTTCAGATGTTAAAATGTGCAAAGTATGCATCTAGAATTGATGAAATAATAGCAGATTAGCTTTCATTGGAAATTTTGTATTTGTGTATGGGATGATTTCATTTATTGGCTGGCTTTTCCATTACACATCTTAGTTATTAGAAACAGGGCTTAAAACAAAACAAAACAAAACACCCTGATGTGTGTGAAGCAAATCTATTGTCAAACAAAATACTCCTTTTTGTTTCCTTTTCTCTGTAAGCTTGGAAATGGAAAAAAAAATTGAGATGTGAAACTGATATTTTGAACCTATTATGAAATATAAATTAAAGGAGTCACAATCTCAGCATCAGCAGTTTGCTGTGACCCTATTTATGTGTGATTCATGCGCTTTTCCTGAGATCAGTTCTAGAACATACTTGCTAAAAGAATGAAAAAGACAAATGATAGATTGGATTAATAGCTGTAAGACCATATGTGAAGGGCTACAAGCTTTCATAAGGCATACAAAAGAATTTATAGAAGAGTTAGAAAAAAAAGTAGAAACGTAAAAGTAATGGGAATTTCTGGGGATGATTGTGGTCATGATTACAGGCGTGTAACCTGTGTATTTGTCAAGACTCTTCAAATTACATACTTAAAACCTGTGTTTCGTTGTATGTAAGGTATACCTGAAAAGAGAGAATCCAAGAACAAAAACAGTAAATACATAAGAATATTTGTTATCAAAAAAAGTTATAATTTAAAAAAGCGAAGCGTTGTGCTATCAGAAAAAAGGAGGCAAGTATATTTGATATACAGAGATAAGGAAATGGAAGAAAGAAATAATTAGGAATAACTTTGAATTGGAAGAATAAATAACAGCTATTCAGATGTAGAAATCCTGAAAATTGATAATACAACAGTTAAAATCTGAAAATTAAAATGTACATACAGATATAACACCTGGGAACAATGTTTTATATAATCATTAAAAACAAATATTAGCAGTTGAGTTGAAGTTTTCAAAGATTGTAAAGGCAAAGACAACCCTGTAAGTCTAGGCTAGGGTTTCCAAACACAGTTTTTAAGGCTTTTCCTTGATGATTGTTTTGATAAACCTGTGATCAGGCCTGGGGTTCTGTATTTTTAACAAGTACCCAGGTTGATGCCTATCAGTTGTATTTGGGAAATGCTTGACAAGGCAGAGAAAACATAAGAAAAGCCAAGATTATTATTCCAAAAATCGCAATGATAAATTTATTAATTTCCTGTGGCTACTCTAACAAATTACTACAAATCTGATCACTGAATACAGCAGAAATGTATTCTCTTCACAGTTCTGTAGGCCGGAAGTCCGAAAACAGGATCACTGAACTGAAATCAAGGTGTCAGCAGGGCCATGCTCCCTGGGATTCTAGGGAAGAATTTGTTGCTTGTCCCTTCTGGTTTTTGGTGGCTGCCAGCAAACCTTAGCTTGTGGCTGGATCACTCTAATCTCTGCATCCATAGTCCTGTTGCCCTCCCCTTTGTCTGTGTCTAATCTCTTTGCACCTCTTATAAGGATATCTGTAACTGCATTTAAGGCCCATTTGGGAAATCCAGGATAATCTCCCCATCTCAAGATCCTTAATTTAATCACACCTGCAGAGCCTTTTTTTTTTTTTTTTTTTACCATATAAGGTAATGTCCACAGGTTCCAGATATTTTGATGTGCATGTTTTGGGGGGAGCCATTATTCACTCTACCACAATAAGCATCTTAAAAGTGTCCTGATTGTGAGTAAAGAGAAAAAAGGAAACACTTCTTTTTTTTTTCCTTTTAATGTTTGTTTATTTATTTGTTTGTTTATTTGAGAGAGAAACCCCAAGCAGGCTCCACACTGTCAGCCCAGAGCCAAATGTGGGGCTCAGTACCACTCAATAAACCATGAAATCATGACCTGAGCTGAAATCAAGAGTCAGATGCTTAACTGACTAAGCCACCCAGGTGTCCCTCCAGGCAACTCTTAATTTCATTTCTTTTATCAGACAATGGGTTACATATAGCATTGAGTACAATAACAAATTTTTAAATAACTTATGTAAGTTTATAGTATAAACTTTAAAAAAGATGATTACTGATGAAATTTAACTTAATATAAACTTAAGTTACCTATAAAGTTTTTACTAAAGGCCATCAGAGATAGTACTACATAATTTAAGTGGTTTTTTTTTTTTTTAAGTTTATTTATTTATTTTGAGAGAGAGAGGATCTCAAGCAGGTTCTGAGCTTTCAGCACAATCTCCCAAACCATGAGATCATGACCTGAGCTGAAATCAAGAGTAGGGCACTTAACCAACAGAGCCATTCAGGCACCCCAGTACCATGTAATTTATTTTTTTCTTAAAAATGTTTTTGATGTTTATTTTTGAAAGAGCACGAGCAGGGGAGGGGCAGAGTGAGAGAGAGACAGAGAGAGAGAGAATCCAAAGCAGGCTCACCATGGGGTTTGAACTCATGAACCACGAGATCATGACCTAAACTAAAGTTGGACGCTCAACCGACTGAGCCACCAAGGCACCCCTGTAATGGTCTTTATCTTTTAAAAACAGGTCTACTCAATCTAGAACCAATAGTACAGAAGTGAAATGTTACTTTTGTTCTTTACTAATGGAAGTTAAACAACTATTTAATGAAAAAATTCCTAAAATTAATATTTTAATAGATCATGGGATTTCCATTTTAAGGGGGCTCCCCACCATTTGTAAAAGTAATGCATGCATATTGTGGACAATTGGGACAATGAAGGAATATATAAAGAAAATCCATTGATGGTCACATTTTTGTTATATTTCCTATAAGCCTTTTATGTATGCATTTTTTTTAAGTTTATTTATTTTGAGAGAGAAAGAGAAAAATGCGAGCGAGGGAGGGGCAGAGAGAGAGGGACAGAAAGAATCCCAAGCAGGCTCCATGCTGTCAGCATAGAGCCCGATGCAGGGCTCGATCTCACAAACCGTGAAACTATGACCTGAGCTGAAATCAAGAGTCGGACACCGACTGAGCTACCTAGGTGCCCCTGCACTTTTAAATATATGACTGAGGTCATAAACAATTCTGTTTCCAGCATTTTTTTCCTTTTACATTGTAATTAAAATTTGAAATGCTGATGATTAGGTGAGATTCCCAAAGTAAGACCTGGGTTTTACAATTGGAGTATTTGAAGCAGGCTGGGTAGTTAATTAGACTTTAAATATTTCATATCTTTGCAGCTGGCTAAGACTTTATTTTCATCTTTTAGTGTGTTTGATTTTTTTTATAGGTTTCCAAATTAGTCAAACATTTTAGAATGCATATTTGTTTAAAGGGGAAGAATATAGATGAAATTTAAGAATTATAAATATGGTAAGAATTAGAGGGATGCCTGGCTGGCTCAGTCAGAGCATGTGACTCTTGATCTTGGGATTGTGAGTTGGAGCCCCGCGTTGGTGATAGAGTTTACTTTAAAGAAAAAAGGTGGCGGGGGGGGGGGTGCCTGGATGGCTCAGTTGGTTAAGATTTTAGTTCAGGTCATGATCTCACAGTTCATGAGTTTGAGCCACATGTCAGGCTCCTCCCCCGCTCAAGTGTACACGAGGTCTCTCTCTCAAAATAAATAAACTTAAAAAAAAGAATTATAGAGAAGTCTTCTCATAGACAAGTAAATGGAAGCACTACATAGAGAACGTATTCAATCATTTAAATATATTAAAGCTTGTAGAGTAAAATGTGAGCTTTAATTCCTACACAGGAGGTAGTTATTGAGTATTATGTTGCCATTTTTAGCACTATAAATATGTTATATGTAATATATTTAATAGTTTCATTGTAAATTCCTGAACTAAAATAAGCAGTAGAGTTAAAATTATTAGCCTTTTCATTATTTTTCTTGTTCTAAAAGGTAGATACTTTCCTTAATTTTAGGATACTTGAATGTTAATGAACCATCTTCTTGGAAAATAGTTTATTTTATGTATTTATTTCTTTCAAACAAAAGGTCCTGCATATTTATTACTGAATCACCTTACTGGTGCAGAAGGATAGTAACAGAGAAGAATCATTTTTCTAGTAAAACATGTTTATTGTTGAGGTGGTAGTGATGTTTACAGAGTGATAGAATACAAGTATGTAACCTTCATGCAGCATAAATATATATGCCATCTCATGTGCTATCCATTCTAGACCAGCTTGGTTCTTCTCCAGTGCCTCCTCTTGGAGTTGTACCTGATTTTATTACCAGTTTTCATCCGAATTCACTGGGGAATGGGATGATTCTGCTTTTGTTTCTTGGCCACTTTTTGTTTGTTTGTTTGTTTTTTTGTTTTAATCTTTATTTATTTTTGAGAGAAAGAGAGACAGAATGTGAATGGGGGAGGGGCAGAGAGAGAGGGAGACAACAGAATCCCAAGCAGGCTCCAGGCTCCAAGCTGTCAGCACAGAGCCCGACATGGGGCTCGAACTCACGAAACGTGAGATCATGACCTGAGACGAAGTCGGACACTTAACCGACTGAGCCACCCAGGCGCCCCTGTTTCTTGGCCACATTTTAAGCGTGATTCTGCAAGTCTTGTGAGAAGACCCAAATCAGAGTATATTAATGTGCAGAGATGGGATTCAAACCCAGGTCATCCAAGCTCCTAGGCTAGGGTACCTTCCAGACTTCCCTGCTGCTACCCATTGTAAGAAGCAGTTAACTTCACACACCACAATGGCAGAGAAGAGGAGAGAGAAAAAATAGTTTACTTTTTGAGTGAAATTATAATGAATAATGGTTATCCCATTGACTCATACAAAGCGTAGTTGAATACTATAGAATGAAAAATTAAGATAATAACATATCCAAATAACCTGCCCTTCAAAATATGTATGTAGTTCTAATGAACTTGAGTACTTTTTTAGATTTAAGATTATTTTGTTTTGTTTTGTTTTTGCATTATGTTAATGTCTGAGAAAAGAATGAGATTCTATAAATGCCCATAGGATTTTTATTAAGGTGTTATCTTTTTCTAGCTTAAAGCAATAAATGTAGATCTTCAAAGTGATGCTGCTCTGCAAGTGGACATTTCCGATGCTCTGAGTGAGAGAGATAAAGTAAAATTCACTGTTCACACAAAGGTAAATGTGATTTTGTACTTGTACTATTTTAGCTATTTATTGTGCAGATGTTATATATGTGATAATATATTGACTGGAACTTTGGTTTTGAACATAATTAGAAGTAAACTATATTTTAGTTTATAAGCTACTGCTTTTATTGTAACAGTTTTAAGGAAATGTACTTGTTAAATTTTTTTTTAATTTTTTAAGTTTATTTATTTATTTAGAGAGTATCTGTGAGGGAGGGAGGGAGGGGCAGAGAAAGAGGGAGAGAGAGAGAATCCCAAGCAGGCTTCGGGCACACAGGGCTCCATCCCACAAATTGTGAGATCATGACCTGAGCCAAAGTCAGGAGTTAGACCCTTAACCAACTGAGCCATCCAGGTGCCCCAGGGAAATGTACTTTTTTTTAAAAATGCACTTTTTAAAGACTAACATTTACGAATTACTCACAAAACCTAGGTGTAATGCATATTTAATTTTCTCTAGACTTCTATTAATATCTTTCATCATTCTTGTTTTCAGTTTTGTTTTGTTCTTTTAGTTAATTAAATTACTGTCTTACAAATTATTTTCTTCTTGGATTTCAGTTTTTAGGCATATTTTCAGACTGTAGATCTATTTTTCTTTGAATAGTTGAGTTTGATATATATTAGTAAGACAACTTTTAAATGGTGGTAGCAGTATAGTATAATAAGTCTGTCAAATTATTTTCTTAAACATCTCAGGATAATTTTGTCTGATGTCTCCGAGTTTTCATAATAGAGTTTAAAAGTGCTGATAATCTTTCGCATGAGACTAATTTACAAAAATAAGATAAAAAATATTTACTAAAAGCCTTTTAGTGCAATTTTGATTTTTATTCAAGAGAATCTCTGTCTTTGCAGAGTTCGTTGCCAAATTTTAAACAAAATGAGTTTTCTGTTGTTCGACAACATGAGGAATTTATCTGGCTTCATGATTCCTTCGTTGAAAATGAAGACTATGCAGGTTATATTGTGAGTATTGGGGTTCCATTTTAATCCCATTTTCTAGGAGCTTTTTAGGTACTTTATTATGTGTTAAATTTTTTTTTTTTTTTAATTTTTTTTTTCAACATTTATTTATTTTTGGGACAGAGAGAGACAGAGCATGAACGGGGGAGGGGCAGAGAGAGAGGGAGACACAGAATTGGAAACAGGCTCCAGGCTCTGAGCCATCAGCCCAGAGCCCGACGCGGGGCTCGAACTCACGGAGCGCGAGATCGTGACCTGGCTGAAGTCGGACGCTTAACCGACTGCGCCACCCAGGCGCCCCTGTGTTAAATTTTTAGTGAACTGGTGTAATTTTTTTAAATTGCCAATTAGAAAACACAATGTACGATCACCTTTTATCCTAAATTGCCTAGTTTGAAAGTGTGGAGATATGGCTATGTTATGCTCCTTCATTTAAATTTAAATTCTTATTGTTTACTGGAAGTGAAATGGGTTTTTCCTAGGGGTTAATCAAGGGGATGTTACAAACCATACTGGTTTTGAACACTTAGGTAGACAAATACTTAGAGTTGGAGGTACCTTAAGAAGTCATCTAATCTAAGTATGTACCAGATGTTGTGCCTTAGCCATTGTCCACACTCAGATTCCTGAAATTTAGTTTCATTTGATATCCTTGAAATTATCCTGACTTGATTCTTTCTCCATCCTTGTGGCTACTCCTTCTCAGTCATTTGCTTTTTCTTTGTGTAACTCAAAATTTGGTTGACCACTGGCCGTACATTTTTTTCCTTTTTTCTTTAAAAAAAATTACCAGTTTATATAAAGGATACAACCAGACAGCCCAAAGGAAGAGATGCATAGGACAAGGTACAGGGATCGGGGTTGGGGCATAACTTTCATGCCCTCTCCAGGTATACCACCTTCCACCTCCATAGCATGTCAGTGTGTTCACCAAACTGGAAACTCCTTCTTCTCTTCCCATCTTATTTCCACCTTTTCTTCCTCATCTTGTCTAATGGCATTTTCTTACTACAATTTCCTTCTATAGACTAAACACTCCTCAAAGATCAAGACCATCTTTGCTTGTTTTTTTTAAGATTTTTTTTATTACACTATATGTTAACTAACTTGGATGTAAATCTTAAAAAATAATAAAGATAAGTAAAAAAATACTTAATCACATATAAAAAAAGTTTGTTGTTTTTTTTTTTTTTTCAAATTATTTTAGCTAGCAGGAACAGGGAAGAGGGGCAGAGAGAGAGAGAGAATCTTAAGCAGAGTCTATGCTCAGCACAGAGCCTGACACAGCGCTTGACCCCATCACACTGAGATCATGACCTGAGCCAAAATCAAGAGCCAGATGCTCAACCAATTCAGCCATCCAGGACCCAGGCACCCTAAGGTAGATAGATAGATAGATAGATAGATAGATAGATAGATAGATAGATAG
>NW_024412396.1:13117685-13138672 GCF_014898765.1 Herpailurus yagouaroundi | reverse complement strand
TAGATAGATAGATAGATAGATAGATAGATAGATAGATAGATAGATAGATAATTACTTATTTTGGAGAGAATGCAGGTGGGGGAGGAGCAGGGAGAGGGGGACAGAGGATCTGAAGGGAGCTCTGTGCTGACAGGCTGACAGCAGCAAGTCCGACGTGGGGCTCAAACTCACGAATCTTGAGATCATGACCTGAGCCAAAGTCAGATGCTCAACCGACTGAGCCACCCAGGTGCCCCTATTTATTTATTTTTAGTGTTTATTTATTTTGAGAGAGAGAACATACATATGAGAAAGGGAGGGGCAGAGAGAGAGGTAGAGAGAATCTTAAGCCGGCTCCATGCTCAGGAGCCCAGCGAGGAGCTCAGTCTCACAGCTGCAAGATCACAATCTGAGCCAATATCAAGAGTCAGACGTTTGACTGAGCCACCAGGCCCCTGCTCCAAGATTTTATTTTTAAGTGATCTCTACACCCAGCATGGGGCTTGAACTCACAACCCTAAGATTAGGAGTCGCATACTCTACCAACTGTGTCAGCCAGGCACCCAAGACCATGTCTTGTTTATCTTTATATGCACATTGTTCAGTATCATGCCTGGTGCATAGTAGATGTGAATATGTGCTTAGCTGTACTTGATGCTTCCTTCCCTATTGCTTTCCTCAAGCGTAACACTTTTCTTGTATTCATTCTTTAACTTTTCCTCTACTTATCTTTTCTTCTTGCTTTCTTTGCTTCCCATCATTTTCCCTTAACAATTCTTATTTGTAAGCCCTTCCTTTTAAGGTAAACTTTTTTCTTCTATCCTTCCCTTGAAAGATATGTCTCTTCTAGATACTATATTTTTACTTAAGATAAGTATTTACTCACCCCCTTACTGTGAGTGAATGGAATGAGGTTAGTCATTAATCTCTGTTTTGTTGTCTTGGTTTTAAGTCCGTGCTCTATGCTTCTGGTGCACTCCTCCAGTTAAGGAACCCTTTTTAACATCCCTTGCTGGATTGTACTGTTGGCATCCATGAATTTAAGAAACATGGAATAGCATAAAGCTACTATGAATTCATTAATTTAAAAATATATGTTTGTATTTGATCAAACTATTTACATACTTCTGAAAATTGGTATGCATATTAATTTAGTGTATAGTCAGAGCTTAATGTGTTTATACATTTGAAGACTCTAGGTTGCCACATAGGAATCTGCAGATTAAAGTTTGGGAACTACTGTTCTAATACTAGAAAATAGTGCTCTGCCATATTTCTTCCTTGTGCAGAGGACCTAATCAAATTTTCTAACCTGAATTGAGATATTCCTGGTGCCATGTTCATTCAAGATATCTTTAGCTCTCCCAGACACAGTCTTTTATGGTAGCAGTAGTACAGTTGCTGTGAAAACTAAAAGTCTTTAAAATTAGTGATTTGGTTTTCTTACAGATCCCACCAGCACCACCAAGACCTGACTTCGATGCTTCAAGGGAAAAACTACAGAAGCTTGGAGAAGGAGAAGGGTCCATGACAAAGGAAGAATTCACAAAGATGAAACAGGAACTGGAAGCGTATGTGATTTTTGTTGTTGGTTTTGTTAATTGTGCTTATTTTAATGCCTTTTTTCTGTGCTCTCTGATATCCCATCCTTTTAATCATTTCACCACAGTGACCCTTTCTGAAAGATGCAGGTTTAAGCCAAACAACCAGTTTTAATGATCATGATCAGAGCCTACAGGAAAATTATAGAATAATTGCCTACATTGTAAAATTCTTTAAATTCATGTTTTAAATAGACTCTGAAAATTGCAAATGGGGGGTCCAAAACTTTATTTAAAAATAGTAGAAAGGGAAATAAGACTTTTTGAAGCAGAATATAAGTTGTTTTGGTTTTTATCTACAAGGCCTTAGTCATTGCCAACCTGGTTTTCTTTTTTCGATGTGTGCATACTACCCAAACTTCTGTTTTCTGTTTCTCATAGAAATATGCACCGAGCAACTCTGCACATACTCTGTTTTCTTTTTTAAAAAGTGTGTGTGTGTGTGTGTACGCATGTGTGTGCACGCGTGCTCCTGTCTAAATGGCTGTGTCTGTGTTTAATTTTTGCCCTCTTTCTTTCTGCCTATGGCTTCTGGCTAAGGGGAAAAGAATAGGAGCAAAGTAAAAGGAGAATAGTTTTAAAATGTTTTTCATTAAATGATTATTAGTTTCACATATACTAGAAATGCATTAAATCTTTGAAAAAACTGGAGATAACTTCTGTTTTGCGTTTAGCATATTTGCTGAAAATGCAGAATCTTTCCCTTCTTATTAGACATTTGAAGTAATTTTAGATTTACAGGATATTGTTTTCTGTATTTTGAGAGCAGTACAAGTAAACACTTTCCCTTGTATCATCATCACCTCCATCACTCTTTTTCTGATCATTTCTCCTCTTCATTCATTTCCTTTTCTCCTCTTCCACTTAGTTTCAGTTTTTAAGCATATATGCACCTGGCTACTAGACTCCTCTTCAGAATGCTAAACTCGTTTGACAAGATAAATTAGCAAAGTAGATCTTTTTTGTCAAAGTGTAAGGTGACATATTTTAAGATTTTTGTCCATGCTGGGTGCAAGCAATAGTCTGAGAGACAGAGATACATACTTTTATAGTTATAAGACTGAAAACTGGAAATTAGCAGAGCACATTAATATTAAAGAATCTGTGGTTTTCCAGTGGCCCTGATCATGATTCTTTTGTGGTCTGGTTAGGGGTTGGATAACAGAGAACCTTGGGTTTATTCTACTGCTACCTCCATCCTCTGCATCCTTCTTTTTTGTCTTCACTGAATGACTACCCTCACAGAGATCAAACTTCTCCCAACATTGGTCCTGCTGGTTTGCTGGTATGTAAAATTTATCCTCCTTGCACGTAGTTGAAGCAAGAATATTGGGCCTTTTCCTTGAGTGTTTCTTTTTTCAAACTGACGTATATTACTATATGATCACTGTGATTCACTGATGAAATTAAAATATTTTAAACATAATTTTCCAATGTAATGACAAAAATTAGTCTCTCTGTGGTGTGCTTTTTTTCTTGTGTGTTTGGGTCATTAGATGAAAATAATTATTAATGTTGAAAATATGCTTACTGAGGTTTGAGTTTAGATTTTTTTTTTTTTGTACACAGGTATTTAAAAGCAGTAATTATCGAGAAATTGATCCATAAAGATTGTATCAAATAATTTGTAGTGTACTTTCTCTGGAGCTGAAAACAAACACCCCTATAGTTATCTTTAACATCAACTTGCATAGGAAGAAAAGTTCATAAAACTTAAAAATATTAACATTTAAATATAATAAATACTATTAACTAGCATGAAGTCTTTTCAGAGCTGGATTTTATACATTTTATTAACAGTTCAACTAAAACCTTTATTTACATGGATTATATATTTGTATCTTTAATTTTGCATTTAGAATAATTTGGAGTATTTGTTGAAAACTGTTACGGACTATTTTCTAGTTGATGCAGTGTTTTACCTTTAATTATGTGTATTGTTTCTAGTGAATATTTGGCAATATTCAAGAAGACTGTTGCAATGCATGAAGTGTTCCTATGTCGTGTGGCAGCACATCCTATTTTGAGAAAAGACTTAAATTTCCATGTCTTCTTGGAATATAATCAAGATGTGAGTATTGATTAAAGCAGTAATCAAGGTTTATTTTTAGAGTCACTGTAAAAGGCAGGGAGTAGTTAGAAAAAAATCCTTTTTTTGTAATGTTCTTATTTTTCAAGGTAGTGTAAAATGACATTTTTTTTTTTAATTTTTTTTTTTTTCCAACGTTTATTTATTTTTGGGACAGAGAGAGACAGAGCATGAACGGGGGAGGGGCAGAGAGAGAGGGAGACACAGAATCAGAAACAGGCTCCAGGCTCCGAGCCATCAGCCCAGAGCCGACGCGGGGCTCGAACTCACGGACCGCGAGATCGTGACCTGGCTGAAGTCGGACGCTTAACCGACTGCGCCACCAAGGTGCCCCTAAAATGACATTTTTTTTAGTGGTAATAGAGTATTTCAATACAACTAGAGAAGAAATGAAGAAATTGAAGAAATGAGGCTAAATCATGTTACTGCATGGGACATTGATTTTCATCCTGAATTGTGAACCTCTTAAGAAATAGGATTATCAACTTGATTGTTTCCTAAATTTGAGTTTGAAGTTTTCTGAAATTCCAGGGAGGTGCTTGAGCTAAAGAATTCTAGATTACTTTAGGGTTAATCATTGCCTTTTGATCTGTTTAACTGACCTTTTTCAGTGCCAATTGCTCCTACTCTTCCTCCTTCCCTGCCTGAAAACTCTGTTACAGTGCAAATAGAAAAATTGATGTGGTTGAGCTTTAAAGATTTCTTCATTCATAGTACTGGCAAAAATTTTTTTTAATGGATAGGTGATACAGATCTTGGGATTTATATTTGAATGACAAGATTAACTCATAATTTTAGCAGAAAACAAATGTAGCATAGTGCTTATTTGCTTATAAGTTGACATCAAGATCAAAGAATTTTATGTATATAAATTTGCCCTTCTGGTTTGGTTTTAGTAGACATGACAATAAAATATCCTAAGTCTAGCAATAGAGAGAACACATTTTTTTGAAAGGGTATGAAGTAACTCAGGATCACAGAAACAGCATTTTAAGCCTGGATACTTTCACAAGTGTAAATATGGTATGTGATACTGGCATGTGGTCATTTACAACTAGGAACTGTAAAAAAATTCTGGCTATGTCATGAATTATAAGAAGCTGAAAATAACTTGTGACTGGGTTGCCAAAGAACACATGATAGAATGCTGTCATCACTTTTTTTACTTTTATGTGTTTGTTTTTGCTTAACCTTATTCATGGCCTTGGCCAAAACCTTAATAATAATTGGTAGAGCAGCTTAGGCATACAGTGAGTATTATCAGTGCAAGGCCACTTGAGCTGGAGGAGCCTCATGCTCTGTGTACTCTGTCCCATTGCCAAATCCCTTAGTACTATCTGAAATTATATGTCTGTATTTTAAATTTTTATGTATTTATTATCTGTCCTCTCTACTAAAATGTAAGCTCTCTGAAAGCAAGGCTTGAATTTTACACCATTGTATCCTCACTGCTTTAGAATAATGGCTGACAATTAAGATGTAAAATAAGTATTTGTTAAAATGATAAGTGAAAGATTATTGATTGTTTTCCAGTTGTGGTGGTGGTTTTTTAACTTTTTTTTTTTAATTTAAATTTTATAGTTAACATACAGTGCAATATTGGTTTCAGGAGTAGAATTCAGTGATTTATCACTTACGTACAACACCCAGTGCTCATCCCAACAAGTGCCCTCCTTAGTACCTATCACTCATCTAGCCCATCTCCCACCCACCTCCCTCTGTCAACCCAGTTTGTTCTCTGTCATTAAGAGTCTCTTGTGGTTTGTTTCCCTCACTTTTCTTTCCCCCCTCTTCCCATATGTTCATCTGTTTTGTTTCTTATATTTCACATAGAAGCGAAATCATATGGGATTTGTCATTCTCTGGTTGACTTATTTCACTTAACATAATATATGCTAGCTCCGTCCACATCATTGCAAATGGCCAGATTTCATTCTTTTTGATGGCTGAGTAATATTCCATTGTATATATGTACCACATCTTCTTTATCCGTTCATAAATTGATGGACATTTGGGCTCTCTCCATAGTTTGGCTATTGTTGATAATGCTATAAACATTGGGGTGCAGGTACCCCTTTGAATCTGTATTTTTGTATCCTTTGGGTAAATACCTAATAGTGCAATTGCTGGATCATAGGGTAGTTCTATTTTTAGTTTCTTGAGGGACCTCCATACTATTCTCCAGAGTGACTGCACCAGTTTGCATTCCCACCAACAGTGCAAGAGCATTTCCCCCTTTCTCTGCATGCTTGCCAACACTTGCTGTTTCTTATGTTGTTAATTTTAGCCATTCTGACAGGTGTAAAGTGGTATTTCATCATGGTTTTGATTTGTATTTCCCTGATGATAAGTGATGGTGATCATCTTTTATATGTCTGTTAGCCATCTGGATGTCTTCTTTGGAAAAGTGTCTGTTCATGTCTTCTGCCCATTTCCTCACTAGATTATTTGTTTTTTGGGTGTTGAATTTGGTAAGTTCTTTATGGATTTTGGATACTAAGCCTTTATCTGATATGTCATTTGCAGATATCTTCTCCCATTCTGTAGGCTATCTTTTAGTTTTGTTGGTTGTTTCCTTTGCTGTGCAGGAGCCTTTTAAGTTTATTTTTGAAAGAGAGAGAAAACATCAGCAGGGGAGGGGCAGAAAGAGAAGGGGAGATTGAATCCCAAGCAGGCTCCACACTCAGCATAGAGCCCCATGCAGGGCTCGATCCAACCATCAGATCAGGACCTGAGCTGAAATCAAGGGTCTGACACTTAACCGACTGAACCACCTAGGTGCCCCAGAAGCTTTTTATTTAAGGAAGTCCCAATAGTTCATGTTTGCTTTTGTTTTCCTTAACGTTGGCAATGTGTCTAGTAAGAAGTTGCTCTGGCCAAGGTCAGAGAAGTTGCTGCCTGTGTTTTATTCTAGGAATTTGATGGTTTCCTATCGCACATTTAGGTCTTTCATCCATTTTGAATTTATTTTTGTGTATGGTGTAATAAAGTGGTCCAGGTTCATTCTTCTGCATGTTGCTGTCCACTTTTCCCAACACCATTTGTTGAAGAAACTGTCTTTTTTTCATTGGATTTCTTTCCTGCTTTGTCGAAGATTAGTTGACCATATAGTTGTGGGTCCATTTCTGGGTTTTCTATTCTGTTCCACTGATCTATGTATCTGTTTCTGTGCCAGTACCATACTGTCTCGATGACTACAGTTTTGTAATATAGTTTCAAATCTGGAATCGTGATGCCTCCAGTTTTGTTTTTCTTTTTTGGATTGCTTTGGCTATTCAGGGTCTTTTGTGGTCCCATACAGATTTTAGGATTGTTTGTTCTAGCTCTGAGAAAAATGCTGGTGGTATTTTGATAGGGATTGCATTAAATGTGTGGATTGCTTTGGGTAGTATTGACATTTTAACGTTTGTTCTTCCAATCCATGAGCATGGAATGCTCTTCCATTTGTTAGTGTCCTCTTCAATTTCTGTCATAAGTGTTTTATAGTTTTCAGAGTACAGATCTTTTACCTCTTTAGTTAGGTTTATTTTCCTAGGTACGTTTTTGGTGCAGTTCCAAATGGAATCAATCCTTTGATTTCTTTTTCTGCTGCTTCGTTATCAATGTATAAAAATGCAACAGATTTCTGCATGTTGATTTTATGTCTTGTGACTTTGCTGAATTCATGTATTAGTTCTAGCAATTTTTTGGTGGAGTCTTTCGGATTTTCTACATAGAGTATCATGTGAAAGTTTGACTTCCTCCTTGCTGATTTGGGTGCCTTTTCTTTTTGTTGTCTGACTGCGGAGATTAAGACTTCCAATAATGTGTTAAATAGTAATAATGAGAATGGGTATCCTTGTCTTGTTCCTGACTATAAAGGAAAGGCTTTCAGCTTTTCCCCATTGAGGAGGATATTAACTATGGGTCTTTCATATATGGTTATGATGTTGAGATATATTCCATCTATCCCTACATTGTTGCGGGTTTTTATTAAGAATGGATGCTGTATTTTGTCAAATGGATTATTGATTGTTTAGATCAGATTTATAAATAGCTTTGGAAAAAAATTAAGGTTTCATAAATTTTCTCCCTTCAATATAGATTTCTTTTTCTTCCTCCCACTAATATATGCTTAATAGAGATAATGATGTCATGCATTATAATAACCCTTTTAATACCAGCACATGGTATTTTGGAGAAACTCTAAAAAGACAGGAAAGTGGTTTGCAAATATTTTTTAATCATTAATTAATAGCAAGTATATTAACAGGTTATAGAAGATTATAGGCCCCAGGGCACCTGGGTGGCTCAGTCAGTTAAGTAAGATCAGGTCATGATCTCACAGTTTATGAGTTTGAGCCCAGGATTGGGTTCTCTGTCAGTGCAGAGCCTGCTTCAGATCCTCTGTCCCCATCTCTGCCCCTCCTCCGCTTGTGCTCCCTCCCTCTTTCAAAAATTAACAAACATTAAAAAAAAAGAAGGGACACCTGAGTGACTCAGTCGGTTGGGTGTGTGACTTCAGCTCAGGTCATGATCTCATGGTCCGTGAGTTTGAGCCCCGTGTCGGGCTCTGTGCTGACAGCTCAGAGCCTGAAGCCTGCTTCAGATTCTGTGTCTCCTTCTCTCTCTGCTCCTTCCCCACTCACACACTATCTTTCTCTGTCTCTTAAAAATAAATAAATGTTAAAAATTAAAAAAAAGAAGAAGAAGAAGAAGAAGAAAAGGTATGCCTGGGTGGCTCAGTTGGTTAAGCATTTGACTCAGTTTCAGCTCAGGTCATGATCTCATGGTTGGTGGGTTCTAGCCACACATGAGGCTCTGTGCTGACAGCATGGAGCCTGTTTGTGATTCTCTCTCCCTCTCTCTGTGCCCCTCCCCTGCTCTCTCATTCCGTCTCTCTCGAAATACAAACTAATACAAAAAAAGTTTTTTAAAAAGAAGGAGATTATAGGCCCAAAACTAAGAGGTTTTTCTCAATGTTGTTCTAATGCTGTTTCATGGATCTTTACATACTTCAGTGGGGCAGGAAAAGCAATCTGCATGTGCTGTTTTGTTTTCTAAGTTTCCGAGAGCCATGGGACTGATAAGTTGCTGAAGTAGAGCTAGGGTGTCTTAAAGTCTAAAGAGGCCATCAGGCAGCTGGGAGGCCTAGAAAAGCTTATTCTAGCATTGAGTTGTTTGAGAAATAGTTGCTGTTGTAAGGAATGATTGCCTTTAATGTTCAGTGCCTTACTTAAGTAGTTGTATACCTTCTCTGTTTCTACTAGGTATAGTCTGAGTCTACTTAAGAGTAGAGTAAATATATAACCTCTTCAACACCCTAATGTCCATTCAGTTCTTGCTGCCTTATCAGTGGACATAACCCAGGACCCTGCCTCATATCTGAGTTCTTAAGCCCTAGTATTAATAGACTCCAAACATAGACAGCTCTGTTTTTCCCTATTCATATTTTGATTGTTCTTTGATTCTGGTACATCTAGACACTTGATCTCTTCTGCATTTTGACCCTGTTAGCAGCCCTTTTGTCTTTACTTTGTTCTCATGTAGCCTAGATTGCCTGCTCCATCATTTATAACAAGGTTATATATGACTTCAAACAGCTCTCTCCCATTTTCCATAAAAGCTAATTTCAACTTGCAGCAGTTCCTCCTTGATGTAGAATGACCTTGTTCACTAGGAAATACAAGCCAATCAGAGATCAAATCCCACAACTCCACATGTCTCCCACAACCCTCATCTGCCTTGGCAGCCACATGCATATATTAGCTTTTTTTTTTTTTTCTTTTTTTTCTTCCTTTCCAATCTGGACAACTTTTAATTTCTTTTGCTTGCCTAACTTCCATGGCTAGAATCTCCAGTACAATGTAAAATAGAAATGACAAGAGCAGACATCCTTGTTTTGTCTATGATCTTGGGAGGAAAGCATTCACTATTTCACTATTAAGTATGATGTTAACTGTGGGGTTTTCATTGATGCTCTTGATCAAGTTGAAGAAGTTCCCTTCTATTCCTAGTTTGTTGAGTGTTTTTATTATGAAAAAGTATAGCTATTGAGATGATAATGTGGTTTTGTCCTTTATTCTACTAATATAGTATATTACATTGTGCCTTTCCACTTTGACAAAGGTATCTTTCTAGCTATCCTGGATCCCATGTACTTCTGGATCTTTGGGATCTGTTCTGAGTTTCCTTCTTAACTTTGTGGCTCCTTCTTAGTGTCCTTTGTGAGCTTTTTCCTCCATATATCCATTCATTTAAATAGGATCCTTCCAAGGTTCCTCACTGATTTCTCCAGAAATTTAGAAGTTCCTTTAGACTTCTAACTCTAAATTCTCCTGAAGTGATCTCATTGACTCCTATGGCTGCAGGTACTTTTATATCTATTAACTTATAAATCTGTATCACTTGTTTGAGCTCTTCTTTAAATGCAGGTCTTCTTTTATGTTCTCTGTCTCAAAGAAGATACCAGCACCTTCCAATTTCTTAAGACCTAAAAATTACTCATGACTTTACTCCCTATTCCTTTTTTTTTTTTTTTTTTTAAGTAGGCTCCATGCTGAGGCCTGAACTCAGACCCGGAGATCAAGACCTGAGCTGAGATCAAGAGTTGGACAGTTAACTCGCTGAGCCACTCAGGCATCCCCCTGCTCCCTATTCCTATTAGGAAACACCAAATCCTGTCTGTTCTACTGTCTTACTATATTAGGAATGTGTCTACTTCCTTCTATCACCAGACCTAAAGATTAGTTCTGACCTTTATAACCCTTGATTGGGTTATTGAAACAGCCTCTGACTGGTCTTTCAACCTCCAGTCTTACCTTTCTCATTTTCTAAGTCTGTATTAAGTTCCCTTGGTGTTCTCGAAGTGCCGTATGGATTCCTATAACATTGTACTGCTCACCCTATGTTTAATCATATGTTTCTCTGGATTCTCCTCTGCACCATAAATTACTCTTATAGAGTATGGACCACCTCTTAATCATCCTTATTTTCTGAACACCTAGCACAGTGCGTGATTGTAATACACATTTGTCAATAGTTTTTTAAATAAGTGAATTAGTTAATATAAGAACACAGTTTTGAAAAACACCCAGAGTGCATTCAGAGGCCTAAAGATACAGCAGTTTAGAAAGGTTTCATGAAGAGAATGTGTTTTAATTTCGATGTTTAATGAAGTCTGAATAGAATTTTTGGTGGGAAGAGAGATACTATTTCAGGTATAGGGGAACCTAAGCATTTAGAGCTTCTTTTGAGAACTATTTGGAACATAAGGTTCTGTGGGGGTTTGGTGGTGAGTACAAAGGTAAATTGAACCAGATTGTTGAAAGTCTTGAATACCATGCCTAGGGGATTGGCTTTTATTCTCTGAACATTGTGAAACTCTATAAAGTTATTGAGTAGGGAGGAGATGCTCAAAATTTAATTTTGGAAGTCCTCATCAGAATGGATTGGATTGAAGAAATGAGAGATGTTAACTAGTAGTCCAGTGTGGTAGTTAAGCAAGAAATAATGAGGATTTTTACTAGGACAGTGAGAAAGGAAAGGGACAAATTTCAGACATTTGATGGTAGAATTTGAGCTTTGAGAGACAAAAAGAAGTTGTAGATTATTTCAAGATTTTTAATGAGTGGTATGGGGTTTTAGGGAACATGTGGGAATCTGAGAGATTGGTTGGATGGAGGGACCATGAAGGAGGGACCATGAATAGGGAGAACCAAGAAAAGGAAAGTTTTGGAGATTAGATTATAATGAATACTGCTTTAGTCTAATGTGAGGTTAGCAGAATTTCCATTTATAAGGATATGATCTAGGCAAATGGAAATAGAATCTAAGATTCAGGAAAGAGCTTAGTGGTAGTGATCATGATTTGTGAATCATTTATATAATGGTGAGCATTGAAACCGTGGTAGTAGATAAGGAAATTAGATGGGCTATTCCTTTATGGGACACCCTGGTGCAGCAAGTGGTAAATAATAATGAAAGAGGCATTACTTTCCATATGTAATCTAAAAAAGAAAAAAATTGCCAACTTAAGTTTACCTTTCTTTCAGCTGAGTGTGAGAGGAAAAAATAAAAAAGAGAAACTTGAAGATTTCTTTAAAAACATGGTTAAATCAGCAGATGGAGTAATTGTTTCAGGAGTAAAGGTAAGATTTTATTTGATTAACAGAGGTATTGGTTTAAGAATCCACTTATTTTAAGAAGATAGAGATTTCAGATGTGCAGGTGACCATTGGAGTAAAAGAGAAGTTTGAATAGTAGAATGCTTAGGCCTGAGAAACTGGGCCCTGCCCTGGAATCCACTCTTTAGAGCCCTTCCTTTTCCCAACGGGCGAGAGTTCTGCAGTCCAAGGGGATTTGCCCACCTGGAGCACATACCCCTTCCTTCCAAACTAGACCATGCTTGAAGTATCCGGAACCCGGTATTTCTTTGCCCAAATCTGAAGCCAAGTCTTCCTCTTCTGTGGGTAATCAAGGGTGACCATGGGTCAGCTGGGGAAAGGGAAGGCACAGGGGAGGTCAGTGTGCAGAATGGAGTGTCCTGTTACATACATCTGAGGTTTCTTTAGGTGCCTTACAGAGCTGCAGGGTGGGGCACGAAGCGGGGCTCCATTTGTACATTTGCCCTTGGTCTTACAAATGTTAGGGGCAGACTTGGGTTCAGATCTGGAGTTAGAAGAGCTTCTTTGAGGTTTTAGTCTTGTCTTGGGTGCCTGGCTCAGGTAGAGCATGAGGCTCTTGATCTCGGGGTCATGAATTCAAGCTCCACATTGGGCACAGAGCTTACTTAAATAAATAAATAAAAATAAAATTTAGGGGCACCTGGGTGGCTCAGTTGATTAAACATCTGACTTCGGCTCAGGTCACGATCTCACGATTTGTGAGTTCAAGCCTGACATTGGGCTCTGTGCTGACAGCTTGGAGCCTAGAGCCTGCTTCAGATTCTGTATCTCCCTCTGTCTCTGCCCTTTCCCCGTTAGTGCTCTCTTTCTCTCAAAAATAAAATAAAATACATTTAAAAAAATAAATAAAGATTAAAAATTGTTTAAATATATAAATAAATAACACCTAAGTATTACATTATGAAACAAACACTAAGAAAGAGATAAATGATGCAGCTTTGTCATCATTACCTGTTTTTATAGATACATCTACAGTAAAACTTAGGTGGAAAGTACTATTCATTTGATTTATACTTTGGTTTTCAGAGATGGGTCACTTGGTATATTGACATTGCATATGCCGTGGCTACTTTCTAATAAGAACCCTGCTTCCTTCCATTTAATGCTCTGTATTGAGTATGATTAGTAGTAACTAATATTTTTTGAACATTTACAGTGTGGTATTTGGTAGCACATACTTTATTTAATCTTCAATCCTACAAGTTGGATGGTTTATCCCATTTTAACAGTCAAGGAAAGTGGTACATATGTATTACAAATTTTAAAGGACATTTTGTCAGCACTGATTCTTCCTTGTGTTCTGTGGATGTGGGTCTTATATCATTTCAACTGCTGCTTTTTCAAAAACTGATTGCTATTTTAGAAAGGAGGAAAGTATTTTTATTTTTTATTTTTTAATTTTTTTAAGTTTATTTATTTATTTTGAGAGAGAGAGAATGAGCAAAGGAGGGACAGAGGGAGGCGGGGACCGAGGATCCAAAGCAGGCTCCGAGCTGACAGAAGACAGCCTGATGTGGGGCTCTGAAGTTACTGATGAAATCAGTAGAACATCTGATTATTAGAGGATAGCTGTGCTGTTTTACTGGTTTTTTGTATTATAATGGTAAAGTGCTTTATGTATTACACTAAAGCAAATAAGTGAAAAAATTACATTTTCTTTTGATCCCATAGGACGTAGATGATTTCTTTGAGCATGAACGAACATTTCTTTTAGAATATCATAACCGAGTTAAGGATGCATCTGCTAAATCTGATAGGATGACAAGATCCCACAAAAGTAAGGTTTTTTTCTCTGTGGCTAAAGCTTACCTTTTTTTAATGGAATAATTATAAAGTTGTTATTTTATTTACAGTTTGTAAAAGTCTTGATATAGAACAGTGTTTCTCAAACTTTGGTCTGTGAAGCTTTGACCCTAGGGCTCTTTTTATTTTTAGCAAGTCTGTGAGGTAAAAACTATCTTCATAATAATCCACGATGCTTTTTGTATTTTTCACCATGTTGATATTTACACTGATAATGCAAAAGCCATGGTGGATAAAATTACTGATGCCTTAGCACAGACCAGGGCAGTAGCACCAAATTATGCTAATAGTCACTGTATTCTTTCTACAGTGCATTTGCAGTTAGAACAGATTTTTCAATTAAGGATGTCCTTGATGAAGCAGTAAAAATTATTAATTAATAAATCGCTTCCCTTGGGTTCACATTTTTTAATATCTGAATGATGGGAGGTATGTGTAAAGCACTTTGATTACATATGATGGTTCTCTCTAGAAAAGCATTTTAGTGATTGAGTTGCAACTAAACTAGTTGCTTTTTTCATAAAACCCCATTTTTACTTGAGAGAACAATGGACAAATGATGATTATTCATAGTTGAGTATTTGGTAGACATTTTCTTAAAAATTAAGTGACCCTGTCACTTTAAGGAAAACAACTGACAGTATTTGTTGACAATGATAAAAGTCAAGCTTTCCAGCAATAAGTAGAATTTTGGAAAACTTGTATCCATCCCCATGAGCTTGGTTCCCAATAATTAAAGACTGGTCTGAGGGAGGAGATTGATGGGAATATGTGAATTTTTGATACTGTTTATGTATACTGAAGTGCATCAACATTTGGAAGGTCTGCATCATTCATTGAACCAATATTTTCTAAATGACCAAATACATGATGTTACAAAATCACATATGTAAAAGATTCATTCAAAGTTCAAGATAGGCTAATGGGGTTTTTTAACATCTTTATTGAGGTAAAAATTGATATCAGTAAGCTGTAGTATTCAGAGTATACAATTTGATAAGTTTTGACATATGTGTAAAATCATCACTACAGCCAAGATAATTAATATATCTATCACCTCCACAAGTTTCCTTATAGCCCTCTGTAATCCCTCCTTCTCACCCTGTCCCCAGGAAACCAACGATCTGCTTTTTGTCTCTGTAGATTAGTTTGCATTTTCTAGAATTTTATATAAATGGAATCATACTATATGTACTCTTTATTATTTGGCTTTGAAATTCAACAAAATTATTTTGAGATTCATTCATGTTGTGTGTATCGAGAGGTTATTCCTTTTTATTGCTGAGTATTATTCTATTCTATGGATATATCACAGTTGTTCATCCATTCAGCTATTGGTGGACATTTGGGTTGTTGTTAGCTTTTGGCTGTTATAAATAAAGCTGATGTGAACCATCTATATGTAAGTCTTTGTATGGACATGTGCTTCCGTTGCTCTTGGGTAATACCTGAAAGAGTGACCAGGTCATGCGGTAAGTGTATAATTAACTTTTTAAAAACTTTAGGGGCGCCTGGGTGGCGCAGTCGGTTGACCGTCCGACTTCAGCCAGGTCACGATCTCGCGGTCCGTGAGTTCGAGCCCCGCGTCGGGCTCTGGGCTGATGGCTCAGAGCCTGGAGCCTGTTTCCGATTCTGTGTCTCCCTCTCTCTCTGCCCCTCGCCCGTTCATGCTCTGTCTCTCTCTCTCCCAAAAATAAATAAACGTTGAAAAAAAAAATTAAAAAAAAAAAACTTTGGAAAAAACTGCCACTTTTTTCCCAAAATGATTGTACCATTTTATATTCCTACCAGCTGTACATGAGCGTTCCAGTTGCTCCACATCTTTTCCAACAAGGATACTCATTCTTTTTCATTTCAGCCATTCTCATAAGTCAGTAATGTCTCTGTGTAGTTTTAATTTTTAATTTGCATTTCCCTAATGACTAATGATGTTGAACATCCCTTCTTACATAAATCTTCTAGCTTTTTTCTTCTTTACCAAAGTTGTTTTTGGCCCCTCTAGGTTCTTTACATTTTCATATGGATTTTATTTTTTTATTTAAATTTTACTTAGTTAATATACAGTGCAACATTGGTTTCAGGAGTAGAATTTAGTGATTCATTATTTACAATACTCCGTGTTTGTCACAAGTGCCCTCCTTAATTTCCATCACCCATCTAGCCCATGTCTTACCCACCTCCCTCTGTCTACTCTGTTTGTTCTCTATTGTTAAGAGTCTCTTGTGGTTTGTTTCCCTCTCTTCTCTTCCCCTTCCTTTCCCATATGTTCATCTGTTTTGTTTCTTAAATTCCACATATGAGTGAAATCGTGTGGGATTTGTCTTCTTCTGATTGACTTATTTCAATTCATACCGATTTAGAATTAGCTTGTCACTTTCTACACAAATGCTGTCTGGGATTTTGGGGTTGTGTAGAATCTGTAGGTCATTTTGGGGAAGATTGACATCTTAACCATATTGACTCTTCTGATACATAAATATAGTATATCTCTCCATTTAGTTTGGTCTTCCTTATAATTCTCTCAGCAATGTTTTTTAACTTATATTGTACAGGTGTTATACACCGGTTTTTTTTTTAATTTAATTTTTTATTTTTTTAAATTTACATCCAAGTTAGTTAGCATATAGTGCAACAACGATTTCAGGAGTAGATTCCTTAATGCCCCTTACCCATTTAGCCCATCCCCCCTCCCTTCAGTTACCTTCTGTTTGTTCTCCATATTTAAGAGTCATGTTTCGTCCCCCTCCCTGTTTTTATTTTATTTTTGCTTCCCTTCCCTTGTGTTCATCGGTTCTGTCTTAAAGTCCTCATATGAGTGAAGTCATATGATATTTGTCTTTCACTAATTTCGCTTTAATACCATCTAGTTCCATCCACATAGTTGCAAATGGCAAGATTTCATTCTTTTTGATTGCCAAGTAATACTCCATTGTGTATATATACCACATCTTCTTCATTCATCCATTGATGGACATTTGGGCTCTTTCCATACTTTGGCTATTGTTGATAGTGCTGCTATAAACATTGGGGTGCATGTGCCTCTTTGAAGCAGCATACCTGTATCCCTTGGATAAATACTTAGTAGTGCAATTGCTGGGTCATAGGATAGTTCTATTTTTAATTTTTTGAGGAACCTCCATGCTGTTTTCCAGAGTGGCTGCACCAGTTTGCATTCCCACCAGCAGTGCAAAAGAGATCCTCTTTCTCCACGTCCTGGCCAACATCTGTTGTTGCCTGAGTTGTTCATCTTAGCCATTCTTGACTGGTGTGAGGTGGTATCTCATTGTGGTTTTAATTTGTATTTCCCTGATGATGAGTGATGTTGAACATTTTTTCATGTGTCGGTTGGCTGTCTGGATGTCTTCTTTGGAGAAGTGTCTATTCATGTCTTTTTTACCCATTTCTTCACTGGATTATTTGTTTTCTGGGTGTTGAGTTTGATAAGTTCTTTGTAGATTTTGGATACTAACCCTTTATCTGGTATGTCGTTTGCAAATATCTTCTCCCATTCTGTCGGTTGCCTTTTAGTTTTGCTGATTGTTTCCTTTGCTGTGCAGAAGCTTTTTATTTTGTTGAGGTCCCAATAGTTCATTTTTGCTTTTGTTTCCCTTGCCCCTGGAGATGCGTTGAGTAAGAGGTTGCTGCAGCCAAGATCAAAGGGTTATTGCCTGCTTTCTCCTCGAGGATGTTGATGGCTTGTCTTACATTTAGGTCTTTCATCCATTTTGAGTTTATTTTTGTGTATGGTATAAGAAAGTGGTCCAGGTTCATTTTTCTGCATGTTACTGTCCAGTTTTCCCAGCATCACTTGCTGAAGAGACTGTCTTTATTCCATCAGATACACTTTCCTGCTTTGTCAAAGATTAGATGGCCATATGTTTGTGGGTCCATTCTGGGTTCTCTGTTCTGTTCCGTTGATCTGAGTGTCTGTTTTTGTGCCAATACCATACTATCTTGATGATTACAGCTTTGTAATACAGCTTGAAGTCCGAGGATCTTATACACCTTTAGTTGAATTGATCCCTGATTATTTTTTGATGCTATCATAAATGATGTGTTTTTTACATTTCAGTTTCTAGTTCTTTGCTAATATATAGAAATACAGTGTGTTTTCTGTATTGATCTTGTATCTTGCAATATTACTAAATAAACTCACTTATTAGTTCCAGTAACTATTTTGTAGATTCCTTATGATTTTCTACATAGATGATCATCTGCCAATAAAAACAATTACACTTGTTTCCAATTTAGATTCCATTTATTTCTTGTCTTTGCCCCGTTGTACTGAAGCTATACCTATAGCTCCAGTGCAGTGTGGATGGAAGTGGTGAGAATAGGCATCTTTGCCTTGTTCCTTAGCTTATGGGGAAGGCATTCATTCTTTTTTTTTTTTTCAACGTTTATTTATTTTTGGGACAGAGAGAGACAGAGCATGAATGGGGGAGGGGCAGAGAGAGAGGGAGACACAGAATCGGAAACAGGCTCCAGGCTCTGAGCCATCAGCCCAGAGCCTGACGCGGGGCTCGAACTCACGGACCGCAAGATCGTGACCTGGCTGAAGTCGGACGCCCAACCGACTGCGCCACCCAGGCGCCCCGGAAGGCATTCATTCTTAAACCATTAATTATGGTGTTTGGTGTAGGTTTTTCCTAGATGCTTTTTATCAGGGTGAAAAAATTGTCTTATAAATTTATCTGAGAGGTTGTGTTTTTTTAAATCAGGAATGAGCGTTGGATTCTTTTCATATGCTCTTTTTGCAGCTGCAGTGTTCAGATAATCCCGTTTTTTCCTTTTAGTCTATTATGTATTGATTGATTTTCAAATGTTAAACCAACTTTATGATCTTGGGATTAATATCACTTATTTATACCAATGGAGTTTAATGTAATAGAGCTTAGAAAGTTTATTGATATGATTTTAGATTCCCCACTGCAACTATTTTTTTTAATATGAAATTTATTGTCAAATTGGTTTCCATACAACACCCAGTGCTCATCCCAACAGGTGCCCTCCTCAATGCCCATCACCCTCTTTTCCCTCCCTCCCATCCCCCATCAACCCTCAGTTTATTCTCAGTTTTTAAGAGTCTCTCATGGTTTGCCTCCTTCCCTCTCTGTAACTTTTTTTTTCCTCTTCCCCTCCCCCATGGTCTTCTGTTAGGTTTCTCAGGATCCACATAAGAGTGAAAATGTATGGTATCGTCTTTCTCTGTATGACTTATTTCACTTAGCATATCACTCTCCAGTTCCATCCATGTCATTACAACTAACTCTTAAAGAAACTACTACTTGTTGAGTTTTGGGGTGGTATCAAAGAAGAATATCCACAGGGCGCCTGGATGGCTCAGTCGGTTGAGTGTCCGACTTCGGCTCAGGTCATGATCTCGCAGTTGACGAGTTCGAGCCCCGCGTCGGGCTCTGTGCTGACAGCTCAGAGCCTGGAGCCTGCTTTGGATTCTGTGTCTCCCTCTCTGTACCTCCGCTGCTATACTCTGTCTGTCTGTCTCTCTCTCAAAAATAAATATAACCATTAAAAAAATATTTTTTAAAAGGAATATCCACAATTATCTGAAAATAAAGCTACATATCTGTTTGAGACTGCATTTTCTCCACATATTTGAACAAAAGCAGTGTATTATAATATTACGATTGAATGCAGAAGCAGGTAAGAGAATGCAGCTCTTCTATTAAGATAAAGACACAAAAAATTTGTAAAAATGTAATAGTGTCACTCTGCTCACTAATTTAAAAATACATATAGTTATTTTTCATTTGAAATATTACTTATGTTAACTATGATTTTAATACTTTTAATCATTTTGCTTTACTTAAAAAACATACAGTACATATTGATAGACATAATCCCCATAAACACAATTATTTAGGATCCTCAATAATTTCTAAGAGTGTAAAGGAGTCCTTAGACCAAAAAGTTTGAGAACCTCTGTTATAGAGACAGTTCAGCTGGTACCTAGAAATAAGAACCTCTGTTTTGGAGTACTGTTACATGCTGTAACAGAAAGGAAATAAAGTCTCTGCCTTGATACCTTCTATTCTTGTGTCATTCTTTGGAGAAGGCTAGGAGTTATTTTTATATTTTATTCTATTTTTGTAACTTACAGATTTCTTCTAAGGAAGTAGTTATTTACATTTGCTTGTTCAGTACTTAAGAACTATAAAGTGTGGGAAGCTTGAATTCCTTCCTAGATTTATTACCAATTTGCTCTAGAGCATTGGGCAAGTCACATAATTAATTGGTATTATACTGGTTCCCTTGTTTATAAAATGACATTAAGATGAGTTATCTCACACGTTTTACTCCTCTGTTAAGAGAAACTTTGTCCTAGTCTGTCCTCTCCCTGTCCCTCCATCAAGACCTGCACTTACTCCCTCTACACACCCAGAGTCACATAGTGCACCCTGTGGGGCTCCAGCAGTACCCTGTTTGCTTTCCTGGGGACCCCCATACTCCACCAACTGGACCAGGCTGGAGCCCACAGGCCTCGCCTGTACCCCCTCAAGAAAGAAAAACTTTGTAAATATGAAATGGTATATATACTAGTGTTAGTTGTAATAATTAGGAGTATCCTTAAGTTTATTTTTGATTATTTAAAATGGAATCCTATTAGGGGTGCCTGGCTGGCTCAGTCAGTAGAATATGCGACTCTTGATCTCAGGGTTGTAGGTTTGAGCCCCACATTGAATGAAGAGATTACTTAAAAATAAAATCCTTTAAAAAATTAAAATAAAATAGAATCCTACTATACTTTAAAAATTGTTTTGGGGCACCTGGGTGGCACAGTCGGTTAAGCGTCCGACTTCAGCCAGGTCACGATCTCGCGGTCCGGGAGTTCGAGCCCCGCGTCAGGCCCTGGGCTGATGGCTCAGAGCCTGGAGCCTGTTTCCGATTCTGTGTCTCCCTCTCTCTCTGCCCCTCCCCCGTTCATGCTCTGTCTCTCTCTGTCCTAAAATAAATAAACATTGGAAAAAAAAATTTTTTTTTTAATAAAAATTGTTTTAAAGTTATTTAGCTCAGGGGCACCTTGCTGGCTGTCAGTAGAGCATACGACTCTTTTTTTGTTGTTTGTTTAAGAGAGAGAGAGAACACCAGAGGGGGAGAGTGGCAGAGAGAGAGAGAGAGAGAGAGAGAGAGAATGAATGAATTCTAAGCAGACTTCATGCTTGACCTGAGCCGAAATCAAGAGTGTAATACTCAGTTAACTGAGCCACCCAGGCACCCCTGAGTCTATGACTCTTAATCTCAGGGTAATGAGTTCAAGCCCCATGTTGGGCGTGGACCTGCATAGGATAGGATAGGATAGGATAGGATAGGATAGGATAGGATAGGATA
>NW_024412396.1:13098761-13117675 GCF_014898765.1 Herpailurus yagouaroundi | reverse complement strand
TAGGATAGGATAGGATAGGATAGGATAGGATAGGATAGGATAGGATAAATAAAATTAAGTAAAAAATAAAATAGTTTATAAACATTGGCCTGTTTACCAACCATAATGTTAGGCATTGGTAATTTCAAGATGAAGAAAATATAGTCTTTGCCCTTCAGGAATTAATAATTTTGCAGAAATTTTGCAGAAATCTGAAAAGCAGAAAATTACAGTGTATTGTAGTCAGTCCTTTAATAGAGGTATATATTTGTGCTATGGAAACATAAAGAACTATAAAGGTAGAGAGTCATCTGTTAACATAATTCTTATTTATTCTATTTGGCCAAATGGAACAGTATTTGTAGAAGAGATGATGGCGAATCTGTTTTACAAAATTATAATTATTACATAATTATAAAATTATAAAGTAAAAACTTTTTTCACAACGCATGAACTTAACTAGCCTGGACTATGAAAAACTAAGCTTTTCAGCCTCACTGTGATGTATATAAAATCAAGGCAGTTTGCTTATTTTCTGTGATCGTATAATGATGTAATAGCCCAAAAGGGTAGTGTTCTCAGAGCCGGATACTAGGAGACAGGAATTTCTTGCTCTAAAAAATAATCTCAGGGGGTGCCTGGGTGGCTCAGTTGGTTAAGTGTCCGACTTAGGCTCAGGACATGATCTCATGGTTTGTGAGTTCGAGCCCCGCGTGTGGGCTCTGTGCTGTCAGTTCAGAGCCTGGAGCCTGCTTCGGATTCTGTGTCTCCTTCTCTCTATGCCCCTCCCCCACTTGTGCTCTGTCTCTCTCTGTCTCTCAAAAATAAATAAATGTAAAAAAAAAAAAGAAAGAAAAATCTCAGGGGCACCTCGGTGGCTCAGTCGGTTAAGCCTCCGACTTTGGCTCAGGTCATGATCTCACGGTTCGAGACCCGTGTCAGGCTCTGTGCTAACAGCTCAGAGCCTGGAGCCTGCTTTGGATTCTGTGTCTCCCTCTCACTCTCTGCCCCTCCCCTGCTCGTTCTCTCTCTCTCAAAATTAAATATTAAAAATAATAATAAATAATTTCAGGGTCATTTTAAGTATAAAATATTACTGTATGTGATATTGGACACAAATCATTTTTGATACCTGCCTTGATAAACCAACCTTTATGTGATTTTTTAACTTAAAATTTTAGGTTAATAGTGAAAAGTCTCACATATAGAAGTTCCTATTCAGAGTCCAAAATTTGTATTCTAAGTATCTTTATGAAAGATACCAGAATAGATCTGTTTCTGAATAACAGTAAGTAAATAGTCACCAAATTTCAGCCTTATCTGTTGAATATAACTTTGTACAACATATAAAGTATAATGTAAGGATTACCGTTTTGTTAAAGAATAAACACACTAAAACCTTATAAACATGCTACTGAGGATAAGTGGAAATTTCCATACAAAGTACACATCTTGGATTTCATTAATAGCAAACATTTATATAGTACTATATTCACTGTGTGCCAGATATATAGTAACATTGATTAACTCACTTAATCCAAGTAATTTTATAAGACTGGTACCATTATTATCCCCATTTCCAGATGAAGAAAGCAAGGCATTCACAAGTTAAGTGATAAACTCAAGGTCATATAGCTGGTAAATTGGGTCCCAGGACCATGAGCTTAACCATTGCACTGTACTATCCTTTTTCTGAAACAAGTAATCTTTTTTCAACAAGTTGTCCTGGGGGTGAGTGCTAGGAATAGGAAGAGTATTGTGCTAAAGTTGAATACTTTGCTTCCTAGCACCTAAGGGTAATGGTGCTACCACCATTCATGTAGCTTCCCAAGCTCCATAATTTTTCTTCCTACCTCAGGTCTCCTGTTTGTAATCCTACCTATTAGGATTTCCTAATTGTAAATCCTACCTATTAGGTTTCCTAAATATCTTCCAGCCTTGTTGTTCCTCTCTGCTGTCAGTATTTTCGTTACTTTGATCCTAACAATCAGTATTGGACCCAAAAATTTCCTAGTTGGTTGCTCTGCCTTCTGTGTCTCTCCACTTCTAGTCTTTATTCCAGGCAGTGCTTGATTTTACCACTACTGTTATTTTTAAATGTTTAATAACACCCATTCTTATAAGATCAAATCCAAACTTTATCATGGCATCCAAAAACCCATTTTCCCTCCAAGATACCTCTAATTTATTTTTCCATCTTCAACTCCTTCCACTCCCCTCTGTATCCTTGTAGTGCCTTCTTTCTAGAAGGCTGTCTGAATATACTGTGTTCTTTTATGTCTTACTAGCCTGTATCCATGCTCTGCCCTTCATCCAGAATGCTCTCCCCTCTTTTGTCTGGTAAAGATTTTTCTTATCCTGCAAGTTCTGACTCACTCGGTAGTGTCTATAAATCCTTCCCTAACTTACTCAGGTTTCCCCTGCTCCCAAAGTAGTTTTTACCTACTTCTGATAGAATATTCTGATATAATATTCCATCAAATTATATTATAGTTATTGTCATTTCCTTCACCAGACTTGGAATATCTCATACTGTATACACATTTGTTTAGCAGGTGAATGCTCAATAGGTATTTTTGAATCAATGAACAAATATATGAAATTCTAACAATCTTTTCCATAGGTGCTGCAGATGATTACAATAGGATTGGTTCTTCGCTATATGCTTTAGGAACTCAGGATTCTACAGATATATGCAAGTAAGGATTCTGATTTAAAACATTAAATAAAACACAGGGCACCTGGGTGGCTCAGTTGGTTAGGCGTCTGACTTTGGGTCAGGTCATGATCTCATGGTTTGTGAGTTCGAGCCCTGCATTGGGCTCTGTGCTGACAGCTCAGAGTCTGGAGCCTGCTTTGGATTCTATGTCTCCCTCTCTCTCTGCTCCTCCCCTGCTCACACTCTGTCTCTCTCTCAAAAATAAACATTAAAAAAAAAAAAGTTTTAAAACATTAAATAAAACAGAAAAATTTTGCTAGCAGCCTGGGCATGTAGAATGCCTGACCCAGCAGGCATTTAGAATATCTTCATCAAAACACATCAGTAATAAGGAACTTTTTTATAAACTTGGATCAATGTTATTTTTTCCTCTACTCTTTCTCTCTTATTTCTTAAATCTGAAAAATAGAGGCGCCTAGGGAACTCAGTTTAAATGTCCGACTTCTGCTCAGGTCATGATCTCACGGTTCGTGGGTTCAAGCTCCACATCGGACTCTCTACTATCAGCACATAGCCTGCTTCGGATCCTCTGTCTCCCTCTCTCTCTGTCCCTCCCCAGTTCACATGCTCTCTCTCTCTCAAAAATAAACATTTAAAAAGAAAATCTGAAAAATAAAAATTGACTTTAATGTATATTTTAACATTTACAAAGTGTTATTTGATGAAAATTGGCTGACGTGTGTGTATGTGTAAGGAAGAGACACAGAACTTATGTCAAAATGTTCTTAGGTTTTGATGAAGTTTATTATAAATAAACGTTCTGAAATTAGAATATACAGTATATATATGTATGTATGTATTTCTTTGGAGGCCAAATTGACTTTTAAAGTAAAATATGATGGTATTAGTTTATACTTTTTAGAGAGGCTAGTTTTAGTTTTTAAGTTTAGTGAATCTCAGGGTAGTCCTAGGGTGACCAGAGGGTAGCTGTTGTATGTGTTAGTATGGAAATACTCTCTGAATGTTTGCTTACACAGCTGTCCCTTACTTAATTTATGTTAGCTTTCTACATTAATCTAACCATGGTTAATTTTAGTTTTTCCTATAATATTGTTTAAACACAACTGTTTATTGAAAAATAATCCAAACTTTTTTTTTTCAAACTTAAGTGGCAAAACTATTTTCCTAGTTTATGCCTTTTTCTAAACCACATCCTTGAATCTTTTTTCTAGTGTATCTTGTCTTAGTAGACCTGTAAGATCCAAAGATCCAAGTTTTTCAGCAAAGCAAGGTACTATACATATATATATATGGCTTACATTAATTAACATGCTACCTTTCCTAAGAATTCATAAGTCTTGGAGTGCCTGGGTGGCTCAGTCGGTTAAGCATCTGACTTCAGTTCATGATCTCATAATTCGTGGGTTCTAGCCCCACATCAGGCTCTGTGCTGACAGCCCAGAGCCTGGAGCCTGCTTTGGATTCTGTGTCTCCCTCTCTGTCTGCCCCTCCCCTGCTCACACTCTGTCTGCCCCTCCCCTGCTCACACTCTGTCTCTCTCTGTCTCTCAAAAATGAATAAACATAATTTTTAAAAAAAGGATTTGTAAGTCTTTGATAAGAAGAAAAAGTCAACCTTGCCATGTGTAACTGGGCATAAACCTGTCAAGCAAGTTCTTTTTAGTAAAACAAAGTTCATAAAATAGTGTTTTAGCTTTCAATAGCACTTGCCTTCATCCAGTTATAACGTCACCAGTAATTACATATTTTACAGAATACTCTTTTAAAAAGCTGTGCATTGGGATATTTTTTAGTTGGTATCACCATTGAGAGATAGGCAATTTAGTTAAAAGTGAACATGAATTTTAAGATACAAATTGCTTACTCATTTCTGTTATTTTCTAAAACAAAGCAGCTCTATTTGAAGGTGTTTAAAACATAACTATCAAATAACTTCAAGAGCTGTTCCAGCCTTAGTGTTTTCCTTTTAAATCAGCCTTTTGTCTCTTTGGATCTGATTGTTCTGTACTTCTATAAGAATTTTGAAATCATGGGCTTTATTTAGTATTATGTGGCATATTAATGAATGTAAGGAAAAATTTTTTTTTGTTTAAATATATGTATGGCTTAGGGGTGCCTGCTGGCTCAGTTGGTGGAGCATGTGCCTTTTGATCCAGGGGTTGTGAGTTCAAGCCCCACATTGGGTATAGAGATTAGGGAAAAAAATTGAATTTTAAAAAGTTAGAAATTAATAAATATATGGCTTAGATTGTTACTTTGAAAGGGTAAGATTTTCTGTAACAACAGTTTCCAAGTTATCTGTTATATGGGTGGAAGTACAGAGATGTTGAACTAAATGAAGTCTGCATTGAACGAGACCATCAAATATTACTGTAGTGAGATAACAGTGTTCATTATTAATACAGTTTGGGGGCATATTCTCTCAACATTTGACTTGGAAAATCATTTCAGAGCTGGCTTCTGATGAAATATTTTTCCCTTCCAGGTTTTTTCTCAAAGTTTCAGAACTATTTGATAAAACCAGAGTAAGTACTATCAGTTAACCTTTGGGAGTCTAAATCATTGCATACAGTACTGTTTAACCTGTTATGATTGTGTTTAACTTTGTTGAGAAAGATGAGTTCTACTTCAGAAGGATGAAGAAACAGACTTAGATTTGAAAATTGTAAGTTGTTTTTCAGGAAACTCATTTTTTTTGTTGCTGTTGTTATGGCCTTTTGGTATTTGTAAAAGTTCATATTCTTGATCAGAGAACATTTTCATTATAGAGACTAGGTTTACTTTTATGAAGAATGGTCTTTTTCTGGGGCTTTGTATGCTAGAAGAAAGTTTTAGATTTATTACGGTTTTACCAAGATTGCATTGCTTTTGATCCCCCTTGACACACTGGTTTAAAAGCGAGTTATATCTGTGTCATTGGGTGACTCAACTGAGCGTCCAACTTCAGCTTAGGTCATGATCTTAGGGTTCATGAGTTTGAGCCCCACAATGAGCTGGCTTCTTTCAGCACAGAGCCCGCTTAGGATCCTCTGTCCCCATCTCCCTCTGCCCCTCCCCTGCTCACGCTCTCTCTCTCTTAAAAATAAACATTTAAAAAAAAAAAGTGAGTTTAACAATATGAGGCAAATACACAACTGCAAAAAAGGTTACATAGCAATAATGCTTTAATATTGATGTAGTCTTGATTTTCAGGGATTAGTCTTAGATACAATAATATTAAAACACTTTGATGAAGTTCAGAGAAGAGTGAAATGTTTATTATGTGTTTAATGGCACTTACCTGAGATTGGAAGTGGCTAGTCCATTGTAGAAATCTGATTTCAACGTGACTTTGTCAATTGAGTAATAGATAGTGAAGATAAGTAAAAGAAAAGGAGTTATTTTCTTACAAAGGAAACCATCATTAAATACATAAATGTTGTTGTAGTGAAGGGTCCCAAAAGCCCATTATTTCACTTTTGGTATTTGTACAAATGAGCATTTTCCAGGAGGATACAGTTGTTTCCTGTGTGTCTACATCAAAAGAATAGGGAACTATCACAGAATAGCTTTATGAGTTAGTATTTTTGCAGAAGTAAATGTCAAGATGAGATTAGACATGCAAGAGATTCATTGGGAAGAACAAAGAGGGAGGAGCAGGATAGACGTGAAGAGACTTCAGACCATAGTGCAGGTCTACACCTGGGAAAGGAGAGGGACTTGGTAGGAGGAGTTTCAGACTATAGCGCAGTCTTAAAGTTTTGTCCAGATCAAAAGGGAGTCCTCAGCCAAAGTTGCTCATTAGAGGCAGTACGGCATCAGCAAGACTGGGCTAGTGCTACGGCCCCTGTGCTCTGTCATTGGGTGCAGCTGAGGCAAGGAGGGAAGGATGTATCATAACCTTGGGATGAATATTGTTCTGATCTAGAGAGATTGCAGCTGGGACTCTGAACAAACTATGCTCCTTGCAGCAAGCAATTTCTCATGAAGGAGATCTAGATGGCACGTTGCCATAGGCACCACAGTCTTCATTTCTTTTGGTGTCTTGGTGTTGTTCTGGTTATTATTGCTGTGGCACAAACCATCCTAAAATCAATAGCTTAAAACGACAGCCATTTTATTATGCTAATGAATTCTTTGGGTCAAGAATTCACAAAAGGCAGAACAGAGGTGGCTTGCCTTTACTCCATGATGTCTGGGGCCTCAACAGGGAACATATGAAGGCTGTGGGCTAGAATCCTCTGAAGGAAGGCTCTTTCACTCAGGTGTCTGGGGGTGATACTGGCTACCAACCGAGACTTTAGCCGGGGCTATTGGCTGTAACATTTGTGTGTTGCTTTTCCATGGAGCTGCTTAGGTTTCCTCACAGTATGGTGGCTTGAAAGCAAGCATCCTGAAAAATGGGAAGTGAAAATTGCTAGTTTCATTAAGGCCTTGAAACTGGCACAGCATCACTTTTGTATTGATCAAGCAATGTTAGGGCCCAGAATCAAGGGAAGGGAATACATACATACATACCCCTACTCCGTCTTAGTGGAAGGAGAGAGGAGCCATATTTAAAAGCACCCAACTTCCATCTAACATGTTACCTAGATTTATCTAAATCAGTTTATCTAAATTTATCTAAATCAATTTTGAATATATTTTATGTCTGTGCATTTATTGTTAGGTTCATAAGTTTATTTCTCTGTAAGGGAATGTGTCTTAAGCTTCAAGGTTTTTGCTAACTTTTTACTGAAATATATTTTACATATAGGAAAGAGCATATATGAGAAGTATACAGCTCAGTGAAATTTAACAAATTTAACACACCCATATAATGAACACCCACATCAAGAAATAGAACATTTAGGGGCACCTGGGTGGCTCAGTCGGTTAAGCATCCAACTCTTGATTTTGGTTCAGGTCATGATCTCACGGTTCATGAGTTTGAGCCCCACATCGGGCTCCATGATGACATTGCTAAGCCTGCTTGGGATTCTCTCTACCCCCTCTATTTTGCCCCTCCCCCCTTCTGTACATGCGCACTCGCTGACTCTCTCTCTCTCTCAAAATAAGTAAACTTAAACAAAAAAAGCATGCCCTGCCCCCCTTCAGCTGCTTTCTGAGTCACCACCTCCTGCAAGGAAAACCACTATCTTAGCTTCTAACAGCAGAGATTAATCTTATTTTCATATTTTATGTAAATGCTTCATGCAGTATGTATTCTTTCATGTCTGGTTCCATTTACTCAGCATTACATACATAAGATTCATCTGTGTTGGTTTTTTTTTTTTCCTTTTTCAGAAGAGAGAGAAGTACTTTTCCTTTTTTTTTTTTTCTTTTCTTTTTAGTTTATTTACTTTGAAAGAGAGAGAGAGCTAGGGAGGAACAGAGAGAGGGAGAGAGAGAATCCCAAGTAGGCTCCACACTACAGCTTGGAGCCCCATGCAGAGCTCAAACTCACGAACCATGAGAAACCTGAGCCAAAATCCAGAGTCGGATGCTTAACTGACTGAGCCACGAAGGCGCCCCTGCGTTTTTTGTTTTTGTTTTTGTTTTTTCGTTTGGTTTTAAGTTTATTTACTGAGAGAGAGAGAGACAGAGAGAGTACACGCGAACGAGTGCACAAGTGGGGGGAGGGGCAGAGAGCGAGGAAGAGAGAAAGAATCCCAAGCAGGCTCCATGCTACCAGCACAGTGCCCAGCTGAGGGCTCAGTCTCACAAACCATGAGATCATGATCTGAGCCAAAATGAAGAATCAAACACTTAGCCTACTGAACCACCCAGGAGCCCCGATTCATCCATGTTGTTGCATGTAGGTATAGTTCCTTCATTCCTTCATTCATTGCTATATACCTTTCCTTGTCAAGAATATACCTAAATTTATTCATTTGTCCTCCTGTTGGTAGGCATTTGGATCGTTTCTAGTTTGTGGCTCTTTACAAATAGTACTTCTAAGACCATTCCTAGATAGTTTCAGCTGAAAACAAGTAGATACTTGTTCAGTATATATAACCAGGAGGGGAATTAGGGGTCTTACGGTATCCATGTGAAAAGCTTTCATAGATCGTGCCAAACCGTTTCCCAAAGTGATTGTACCAATTTACATTCCCATCAGAATAAATGTGAGCATTGGGGTTGCTACACAGCTTGCAGTACTTGCTGTTGTCTTTTTTTAGTTATTCTGTTGGATGTGTAGGGTTTTTATTTTTAATTTTTTTAATGTTTTTATTTATTTTTGAAGGAGAGAGAGAGACAGAGGATGAGCGGGGGAGGAGCAGAGAGAGAGGGAGACACAGAATTCAAAGTAGGCTCCATACTGAGCTGTCAGCACAGAGCCGGACGTGGGGCTTGAACTCACAAACTGAGATCATGACCTGAGCCAAAGTTGGATGCTTAACTGACTGAGCACCCAGGTGCCCTGGATGTGTAGGGTTTTTAAATTTTAACTTTATTTCAACAGGAATTTCAGACCCACAGAAACATTGTGAGAATAGTACAAGGAATTCCTATACATGGGTCACCCAGATTTCCTAAATGTTAACATTTTCTACATTGCTTAAAGTGCTTTTTCCCCAAAATGTCCATTTCATTCTGTTTCTGCCCTTTGTGCACATCTGTCTTTTTTTAAAAGATAAGAATTAGGGGCACCTGGGTGGCTCAGTCAGTAAAACCTCCAGCTCCTGATTTCAGCACAGGTCATGATCTCATGGTTCGTGGGATCGAGTCCTTTGTTGGGCTCTGCGCTGAGTGCAGAGTCTGCTTGAGGTTTCCTCCCTCTCTCTCATTCTCAAAATAAATAAATAAACATTTTTTTAAAAAGATAAGAATTTTAATATAGTCAATACAGTTATCAATGATTTCCCTTGATGTCACCAAATTCTTGCTATATACATGTTCCCAGTTGCCTCAAATGGCTTTTTACAGTGGAGTTCATCTGACTTAGATTCCAACAAGGTCCCTATATTATATTTGGTTGACATAATACATCTTTATCCTCTGTCTCTCCAGACTGAAGAGTTGCATCTTTTTAGTCTGACATGGCTGTTTCCCGTTTTATCCCAACTCAAACTAACCACATCTGTTTATTACTCTGTGGTGTCTTCAGGCACATTTTGGTAATGTTTTGACTGTATTTTCTGGTTGTTCTCAGTAGGAAGATTGGTTTGTTACCTAGTCTACCATTGTCAGCCTTTAACACTTTAAAATCATGTGTACATATCATTGAAAGGAAGTAACAAGAGAAAATGTAAGTGCTGAAAGATGGTACTGAAACACAGTCTAGCTGGGAACTTGAATCAGATATCGAGTCCTTCCAAAAACTCACTAATTTCATTTGATCTCCTTCTTTTTTCTGTTTATTTCTTGTCATAATCATGAAGAAAAGTAATAGTCTAGTAGAAAGGAGAGGGTGGGAAACTTAGGTTAAATAGGAGTGGATACAGTAGATATTTATAACTTTAATTTTTTTACAGTAATTGAGAAAGAAAATGTGGGGTGTAGACTATGTGCTAATTAAATGCCTGTTTTTTTCCCCTTTTTCAGAAAATAGAAGCACGAGTGTCTGCTGATGAGGACCTCAAACTTTCTGACCTTTTAAAATATTACTTAAGGGAATCTCAAGCTGCTAAGGTAACTTACTGTTCACTGTTTTTTAAAAAGGACTGTTTTATTAAAAGCCATCTCTTTAGAAGTTAGATTTAAGGTTATTAAAAATTATTAATCTGTTGATTTTAAATTATATTCTCAAGTGTGAATTTTTTTCTCCTTTTATAAATTGTAGGTCAGGGAACCCCACATAAATGTTTCCTCTATTGGGGTGCCTGACTGGCTCAGTTGGTAGAGCATGCAACTCTAAATGTTGGGGTCATGACTTCATGCCCCGTGTTGGGCCTAGTGCTTATTTAAAAGAATAAAAACTTGGGGCACTTGGTGGCTCAGTCAGTTATGCATCCGGCTTTGGCTCAGGTCATGATCTTGTGGTTCATGAGTTCGAGCCCCACATTAGGCTCTGCGCTGACAGCTTGGAGCCTGGAACCTGCCTCGGATTCTGTGTCTCCCTTTCTCTCTGTCCTTGCCCAGCTTGTGCACACATGTGCTCTCTCACTCTGTCTCTCAAAAAGTAAACATTTTTTAAAAAATTATTAAAAATAATAATAAAATTAAAAAATAACTAAAAATAATGTTTCCTCTATAAGCTTCTGATACAGTATAGATTAGAATTTTTTTTTTTTTAATGAATTTGGTATAGTCATTCAGGTAAAATGCCTACAAAACAAAAAGTAAACCCCGTAGCTAAAGGAGTCCTAATTTGGTCTATATATATCTTTTGGGGGTAAATGAGCTCTAAAATCAGAATGTGTTTTATTTTAAGGCGACTCAAATTTCCTTTTTTTTTGAGAGTGAAGAGGGTGAGTAGGGGCAGAGAGAGAGGAAGACTGAGAATCCCAGCAGGCTCTGCACTGTCAGTGCAGAGACCGACCTGGGGCTCAAACCCACCAACCGCAAGATCATGACCTCAGCCAAAATCAAGAGTCGATCACTCAACCAACTGAGCCACCCAGGGAACCCAAATATCCTTTGGAAGTCTATGTATGTGCAAGACTAAAACTCTTACTATCCAAAAAATGTTTAACAGAAACAACTGAAAAAAGCACTGAAAACTTAGTGGCTCAGATATTCCAAATTTTGTGTTAATTTATGAATCGGTATGTATTGTACAGAAAATTCCCATGTGGTCAGTGGTGATTTGAACACCACATTTTCATTCCTTATCAAATTATAAATTGGCCTTGGGGCACCTGGCTGGCTTAGTTTATAGCACATGTGACTCTTGATCTCAGGGTCTCGAGTTCAAGCCCCACATTGGGTGTAGAGATTACTTAAAACATAAAATCATTAGTGGTGCCTGGGTGGCTCAGTTGAATAAGTGTCTGACTCTTGTATTTGGCTCAGATCATGAACCCACGGTTCATGAGCTCAAGCTCCACATCAGTCTCCACGATGATAGTGTGGAGCCTACTTGGGATTTTCTCTCTCCTCCTCTGTATCTGCCCCACCACTCTTGTTCTCTCTCCCAAAACAAATAAACTTTAAAAAAAAAATTAATAAATAAGTAAGGGGCACCTGGGTGGCTTATTCGGTTAGGTGTCCAACTTTGGCTCAGGTTATGGTCTCATGGTTTGTGGATTCAAGCCCCGCATCGGGCTCTGAGCTGACGGCTCAGAGCATGCAGCCTACTTCAGATTCTGTCTCCCTTTCTCTCTGCCCTCCCCCGCTTCTGCCCTGTCTCTGTCTCTCTCAAAAGTGAATAAACCTTTTTTAAAAATTGTTTTCAATAATTAATTAATTAAATATTTGTAAAATAAAACCACAGCGTGATACCACTTCACACCACCAGGTGGCTTGAATCAAAAAGATAAGCGTTGCCAAGGATGTGGAGAAATTGGGACACTCATACAGCGTCTGCAGAAATGTAAAATGGCGCAGCCACTTTGGAAAACAGTCTGGCAGTTTCTCAAAAGGTTGAACATAGAATTACCGAGTGACCCAGCAATTCCACCCCTAAGTAATGAGATAGAAAGAGAAAGGAAGACATGGTCACACACAGACTTCTACACAAATGTTCATAACAGCATTATTCATAATAGGCAGAGTGTGGAAACAAACAAATGTCTCTCCACTGGTGAACGGACACATCCATGCGGTGTGTCTGTCCTTACGGCGAAACATCATTTAGCAGTCAAGAGGAATGAAGTACTGATTCAGTTATAACATGAATGAACTCGAAACTGTATGCTGTGTGAAGAAGAAAGCCAGACAGAAAAGGCCACATATTACGTGATTCCATTTTTTTTTTCATGGCACGCCCAGAATAGGCAAATCTATAGAGACAGAAAGCAGATCAACGGTTGTCTAGGGTTGGGGGGTGGCAAGGAGGAAATGAAGAGTGACTGCTGATGGATGTGGGGTTTCTTTTTGATCGACAAAAATGCTCCAAAATTGATGGTGGTGATGGTTATACAACTCTGCCAGCACACTAAAAACCCATGAATTGTGCACTTGGAACGAGGTGTCTGTGTGTGAATTACATCTCCATAAAGCCGTTATAAAGACCATTTGGAGGGTGACTGGCATGTGATCTTCATGGCGTAAGCGTTAGCTCTGATGATGATGGGGGCAGTGGGGTGGTGGTGGTTGCCCGTAACTGTTCGAAACACGCATCGTGCCTTACTGTGAAGCATTCTGTTGTATAGGATCTCCTCTATCGAAGATCTAGGTCACTAGTGGATTATGAAAATGCTAACAAAGCACTGGATAAAGCAAGAGCGAAAAATAAAGATGTTCTTCAGGCTGAGACATCCCAACAATTATGTTGTCAGAAATTTGAAAAAATATCTGAATCTGCAAAACAAGGTACTGTTATATTAACCTTTAATTATACGGTATACCTTCAACTATTATGTGAATTAAATAGTTAATCCTAATTTCTTTTGTTCACAGAACTTATAGATTTTAAGACGAGAAGAGTTGCCGCATTCAGAAAAAATTTAGTGGAACTGGCAGAGTTAGAACTGAAGCATGCAAAGGTTAGTGTCATAGTCAAGGTTTAATAGTTTACGTGACTTATAATTTAGAAATGAGTCAGTCTTGGGGCACCTGGGTCCTCACGATTGGTGAGTTTCAAGTCCCACGTTAGGCTGTGCGGGGCCCCCCCTTCAGATCCTCTGTCCCCGGTCTGTGCTCTTCCCCCCCAAAAGTAAAAAATAAACATTAAAAAGAAAAGGGAGGGAGGGAGGGAGAGAGAGAGAGAGAGAAAGATAGAAAGAAAGAAAGAAAGAAAGAAAGAAAGAAAGAAAGAAAGAAAGAAAAAGAGAGAAAGAAAGAAGAGAAAGAAAGAAAGAAAGAAAAAGAGAGAAAGAAAGAAGAGAAAGAAATGAATGAATGAATGAATGAATTATGGGGTGCCTGGCCGGCTCATTCGGTGGAGCATGTGACCCTTGATCTCCTAGATGTGAGTTTGAGCCCCACGTTGGGTGTTGGGTGTAGAGATTACTTAAAAAAAAAAAAAAAGAAAGAGAGGAAGGCAGGGAGGAAGGAAGGAGTCAGTTATGGAAGTGACAATAATCCTTTAATGACAGTTTCTTTCTGGAGGGATATTGGAAGAGCCATTCCTGGATTAGAATGAATTATAATTGGGATGCTAATTTTTGAAGATCATTTTAGTACTCCAGAATAATTTAATGTTCGTAAATAAATATCCTTCGCCCAGCGTTTTTTCTAGTGTTTGTTTCCTCCAGATTCAGCCCTTTCTTGTAGTTAAGATAAAGCTTGGCCCAAGCCTTCTAATAAGGTTAGAACTAGAGAATCTTAGAATTGCGAGCGAACTTAAAGATCATCTAATTCAAGCAAGAATAATACGTACAATTTCTCTAAGCGGTCGGCTCTGCAAGACCCTAGTACCTAATATGGAAACCAGTATCATTTGTGACTGCTTAAAAAAGATAAATCTATCTTTAATAAAAACTTCTTTAAAAATTTAATATTTGCTGGCTTCAGTCAGAAGGACTGAAAGTAAAAATATATTCAAAATTCCCCAAATTAGAAGTATTAAAGAAATTTAAATAAACTTGTTAGTGTTTTTTTGTTTTTTTGTTTTTGTTTTTTTTTAATATATTTATAGTATTTACGCTTTGAAAGCCATTAAAAAGCTTGAAACTCTACTGAGACGTTCGGGACACTCCATAACGCACAGAAAGCTGCTTCTGTGTCACTTTGACAAATCGGTCAGAGTTTTGTCACGTGAAATAAGAAAGATAAATTTGACGGATGCCTGGGTGGCTCTGTCGTTTGAGGGTCCGACTCTTGGTTTCGGTCAGGTCATGGTCTCACAGTTTGTCAGCTGGAGGAGCCCTGCGTCCAACTCTGCGTGGAGTCTGCTTGGGGTTCTCTCTCTCCCTGCCCCTCCCCGCTCGTGCGCTCGCTGGTGCGCGCTCTCTCTCTCTCTCTCTCTCTCTCTCTCTCTCTCAAACTCTCAAAATAAATGGGTTGGCTTTAAAAAAAGAAAGAAAAATGAATTTAATTTCTCCCACAGAAACATTTGGATATATTACCCTCAAATATTTGATTATATTCTCTCCTACAAGCTAGACATCTTTGAGCTAAATATATTTTATCCCATACATTTCAATAAGCTTTTTATATTATTACACTAGGTCATTGCTGTTTTCAAATATTGCATGCAGGGGCCCCTTGGTGGCTCAGTTGGGTAAGCCTCTGTCTTTGGCTCAGGTCACGATCTCACGAGCTCACGATCTCACAGTTGGTGAGTTCGAGCCCGACGTCGGGCTCTGTGCTGACAGCTCAGAGCCTGGAATTGCTTCGGATTCTGTGTCTCCCTCTTTTCTCTCTCTGCCCCTCCCCTGCTCATGCTCTGTCTCTCTCTGTCTCTATGTCTCTCTCTCTCTCTCTCTCTCTCTCTCTGTTTCTCAAAAAAAAATAAGTACATAAACATTAAAATTTTTTTTCAATATTGCACCCAGAAATGGAAACACCTTTCCATACGTGGACTTATTATTGTACACGTTTCTTCTTACGGCAGTTTTAGAGGCATAAGGGTTTTTTGTGTTTTTTCTTTTTTTTCTTTTTCTTTTTGCTTTTCGCATAAGGGTTTGTTTTTTCGTTTTTTGGTTCTTTTGTGTTTTGTTTTGTTTAGCGCCATCTTACACCAGCTTGATTTGGCTTATAATCACACATCTTCTCCTCGTTCTCCTCCTCCTTCTTGGTCTGTTTTCGAGCCTCCAACCTATAGTTGTGTGTTTAATTCTTTGTAGGAATAGTTTTCATTTTTGTGGTAAAAAACACATAAATGTACCGTCTTACCCACTTTGAAAGTGTGCGGTTCAGCCTCGTTAAGTATATTCACATTGTCGTGCAACAGGTCTCTAGAACTTTTCATGTACGGAGCATTTAATTTTTAAAATGAAGTTGCAGGCCACAGTTATGTCTGTCAAATTGTAGCTTGCTAGTTGTAGCCCAGCGTGAGATCTTTTGGAAACTTCGATTTGATCATAAAGTAGTTGACTAGGAGAGTGGTGATTACTCCCAAGTGATGGACATTTGTAGTTTGTATGAACTTCCCTTTTATGTCGTCATCTAAGTTTTACTTTAAAAGATTGATCGGGACCAAAGGAGTCAACGTTGGTTCATCTAACCGGATAAGTGCACGGTACCCAAAAAGGCTGAATTTTTAGTTCCCTTCCTTTCTTTCTGTACTAATTGATATTAAGTTATTAATGAGTATTCTTTGGCGATGGCTATTTGGGTAGCTAGGAATTCACCTATTTATACTATCATCAACCGTTTCCATTTTATCTGTGATGGATACAAGAAGTATCCAATTCCTCATTACAATGAAGCTATATGTTACGGATTTCCCGGTCTAATCACCCTCTCAAAAGAAAATATTTCGATAAGGTTGGCATGATTTATTGTTACTGCACCCGTGTTGGTTTCTAATGTTCACTATGTTTGTTCTTTGTAAGGAGGTTACAAAATCTCTTCAGGATTTTGTTAATAGGTTTAAGGAAGGATTAGCAAATTACAGCCTGTCTGTTTCTGTGTAGCCTGTGAGCCAAGAATGGCGTTGGTTTTGAGAGGGAGAGAGAGAGCACGAGCAGGGAAGGGGCAGAGAGAGAGAGGGAGAGAGAGAGGTAGAGAGAGAGAAAGAACACCAAGCAGGCTCCTCACTGTCAGCGTGAAGCCCGATGCAGGGCTTGAACTCCCTAACCGCCAGACCATGACCTGAGCCGAAACCCAAGAGTCAGACACCTACCCGAAAGAGCCACCCAGGTGTCCCGGAGAGAGAGTATGTTAAGCAGGCTCCACGCCCAGTGCAGAATCCCAGGCGGGGCTGATCTCACGACCAACCGTGAGATCATGACCTGAGCCGAAATCGAGAGTCGGACGACGCTTGACCGACTGAGCCACCCAGGTGCCCCTCAGTGGTTCTTTGAAAAAAGGCGAAAGAATAGTATTTCGTGACACGTGATAATTACGCGAAATTTAGATTTCATCTGTAAGTGTAGTTTTACTGGAATACAGCCAAGCTCGTTCCTTTGTGCTCCGTCTGTGGTTGCTTTCATACTACTACAGCAAAACAGAGACCACATGTCTCTCAAAGTCTAAAACGTTTACTACGTGTTTAAGCCCTTTACAGAAAGTTTGCTGACCCTTACTATATAGATGGTTGTCAGGCTCTGGTTTCCAGATTTCTGTGCTTTTCAAATCCTTTCTGAAATGTGTTCTCTGATGGGTCTTCTGCTCCGGTGGCTCTCTCAACTAGAGGCAGTTTTGCCTCCCGGGAGACATTTAGCAATTTCTGGAGACATGTCTGGTAGTCACAATGGAGGATGGGTGGGTTTACGACCGGTATGTAGAGCACAGAGGGCAGGAATGCTGCTAAACTTTTGACAGGGCACAGGAGAGCCTCCATTAGAAAGGATTCGAGAGCCCCAAATACGTCAAGTGTGCCGAGACTGAGGGACACGGAGACTGGATGGCTCAGTCGGTGGAGCGTGCAACTCGTGTTCTCAGGGTTGTAGGTCTGAGCCCCACGTCGGGTGTAGAGATGACTTTAAAAATAAAATCGTTCAGGGGCACCTGGGTGGCTCAGTCAGTCAAGCATCCGCCTCTTGACCTACCTAAGAAAATGATAATAAATTTTAAAAATAATGATAAAATAAAATCTTCTTTTAAATGGGGGGTAGGGTGGGTGGTGCCTGGCTGGCTCGGTCGGAAGAGCGTGTGACTCTCGATCTCGGAGTCGCCAGTTCAAGCCCCACGTTGGGTGTAGAGAGATTACTTTAATAAAACTTGGGGCGCCTGGGTGGCTCAGTCAGTGAAGCGTCTGACTCTTGGTTTCCGTTCATGTCATGATCTCACGGGTTTGTGAGTTCGAGCCCCGTGTCCAGCTCTGCACTGATAACCGTGGAGCGTGCTTGGGATTCTCTCCTCTCTCTCTCTCTCTCTCTCTCTCTCTCTCTCTCTCTCTCTCTGTCTCTCTCTCAAAAATAAAATAAAATAAACATTTAAAAAACTAATAAAGCTTAAAAAAAAACAAAAAACAAAACCGAGGTTGAGAAACCCTGCCCTCTCGTCTGAGGTTTCTTGATGATTTTGCAAATCTGAACAAAGTCCCATTTTGGTCCCAGAATCCATATAAGTTATTCCAAAGAGATTAGACATTGGTTAAATTTACATCCAGATGGCTTAAAACTGCTTTGGATTTCACTCATTATAACCGGGATATGTCTTGCCATGTATTGGAACCTGGTTATAACAGAAAATTAGGTCATTTGGTCACTTTTGTGTCCTTGAAGACAGTCTCGGATATTTTATTAATGAAGCATAGAATGTATGATAAAGGCAGTGGAAAAAAAAAAAAAAGGTGATGCTACTGCTGCCTATGAGGGCGTGGAGTCCTCGTGCCTGGTGGGTAAGTGTGGGTCAGGGCACACCCTTCTGGAGGGCGTTGGCAGTGTGTCAAGTGCAGGATGTGTATCCTTGGACTTCGTCCCACTGGAGGGATATACCTTTAAGAAGATCATGTCGGAAATACAGACAGGCTCAGAATCCATCGTTCTACTGGCACAACATGGACAGTTACTGGGGCACTTGAAATTCTTAAAGGTTTATGTTCCCCCAATTTCAGGCGCTCAGTAAAGTTGCAAGAAAAGTACAAAGAATCCCTGGATAGTTGTCACTAGAGTCCTCAAATGTGCATATTGTCATGTTCGCTCTGTCCTCCCCTCCCCCTCTTCCTCCCTCCCTCTTTACTTTTCCTCTTTACACAGTACACACACACCCCACACCCCTACCCTTATACATACCTGTTTTTGTCTTAAACCACTTAGGTTGCAGCTAGGAAGTCTCTTGGCTCTTAAACACTTCAGTGTCGATTTCCTAACACCAAATAATTCTCTTGAGTACTTGGAGCAATTACAAAGATCAGGAAATTACTATGGATACAGTACCATTATCTAATCCACAGACTTTTAGGCCACCAGTTGTCTAACAATGAATAATGTCTTTAGTGGCAAAAGGATACTCAAGATAATACATGACATTCGGCGCACAGGCCTTTTTATTTATTTTTTAAGTTTATTTATTTTGAGAGAGCGAGCGAGAGAGAGCGCGAGCGCACACGTGGGAGAAGGGGAGAGGCAGAGCGAGCGAGCTAGCGGGCTAGCGAGAGAGAGAGAGAGAGAGAGAGAGAGAGAGAGAGAGAGAGGGGG